>NC_134404.1:207813156-207946789 GCF_038048845.1 Mixophyes fleayi
AGGAGTGGGGGAAAGGAAAGAGAGGGGGAGGGAGATAAGATGCATTTATAAGCCCCAAAGGTATTAGTACCCAACAAAGTCAGTGTATGAAGCATAGCCTACCATGGGAAACAAATGCAAATTATACACAGAGGGGTCCATATAAAATGTATTGTTGGTACTGTGATATATGAGCCATGGGCACCATACTCTTTCAAATGTTTTGGGATGCTTGTAATGCATTCCATCTTATATATATATAATATACCACGTTTTGTTTATTATTTCTGTAAGCGCCGGGAAACAGGGGAACACCAGGAGGCAGCTATTTCAGAGGTCACAGCAATACAAATAGGCCAAATTAGTTTGTACCATTCTGTTTGGAGGAAAGATTGTTGTCAACTGCAGAGCATGTATCACGATTATGTATTTGGTGGCATCTTCAATTTCGTGTATATTGTGTACTTATATGCCTTTTACATGTGAGTGTATTCTTTTATAATTATGATTAAAAATGTGGCAAAGGTTAAGACACTAGGAAGAGCCTTTATCTTAAATTCCTTACATGTTGGGCTGTATTACTCAGTGGTCATCTCTCTCATTTGTGGAATAACTTGATTGAACTGGAGGAATTGGCAGGGAGGAGATACCAATGTGGTTCCATGTTAAAGCCTTTCAGACATTTGACTTGATGTAAGTGCAATTACAAGAGGGGGTGGCACTATAGAGTGGTGATACACGCATGGTGACATTAAAGAACTTTATTCACAGTTATAGTCTGTGATGGAATGGTGAAAGGTGTATTTCATATATACCACTAAGTACTACACCATAATTCGATTCTTGTATTATCTCTTTCCTTTAACTGGGACAGACCTTACATAATCAAAAACTAGAAGAGGACTATTAACATTATTGTCATAAGATTGTTCCATTGGTGGACTGTTGATCTTATGTGCTGCCTTGCAATAGGGACAAGTAAATATATGAAATAGAAGGAACATTTCTTCCCCTACTTTGTAATATGTAATTTTAAGAGTGATGCATTCTTATTTTTATAACATCTGAGATTCTCATATTGTTCTATACTGCTTTGTATTTGGGTATGCGCTTGTATCCTTACATTGTGAAGAGTTTATTACAATGTTTATGAGCCCAAGGGATCAAGAGGGGTATGGAAAGAATTCTGAGACAGAGGAACATCAAACTAGGTAAGGGTCTGTGTCAATTCTTTAATTTTTGTTCAGACTTTTATGAACTGTGGGCAAATCCACTAAATATGGGCGAAGGTTCCAGTCTGGGAACAGTGACACCAGCATAAGCCAGACGAAGAAGGGGTGAAGACATGGAGACAACCTATACTACAGTTTGGAAATATTCTACTCAATTAAACTATATTTGAAAATGTGTGAGTGCACCTGTGGATTATATTGGTACTACTGGAGTGGAAAAGTTGCTACTGCAGGGGGTTCCAATCTCTTTTATTATGTCAGACCCCACAGTCCATGGATGTTAGGAAAAACCTTAGTGGTTTTCAGGGATAAGCTGGTAGCCTCTGGAAGGGGAGATTTTGCTTTTTTGAGTCCTCCCTTATATAGGCACACCACGCTGATGAGCCTTTAAATGATTTTCACTCATTTCATTATATATTTTATTTTTTATTACGCTATTAGACTGCATGTTATTGTAATTAACTTATCAATGATTTGGTGTTTAACATTAAGATTATACCTGGATTAATGATATTGTATGAGCTACGTGATGGTGGCAGAATTGATCACTGTTAAAAGGCAATTTAAATTGTGCTACATCTGCACATAACCAGCAAAAATAGTAATAATAATAGGCAGGGCCTGATTAAGGGTTCTGGCCGCCCTAGGCTAATACGGCCGCAGCGCCCCCCCCCCCCCTCCTCCGAATATATAGGTGTATAGGAACACTCCTGAATATGAATGTTCAGGTGTATTCTCCAGCATTCAAATTTAGACAGATTGTGCCATTGTCTCTTACCTGTTCTTGCTCTTCTCTCTTGCAACTTTGTTATCCTCTCGCTGGCTTCTGGAAAGTTGGCGTCCTTTTTTTAAAATGCAAAAATGTATTATAATGCAAACCCTGAATGATTAGGCCCTTTAGTTAAAACAAAACACTCCATTATGGCCAGCTAAAAGTACCCCATTGGACAGGCATATATAAGCAATATCTGAATATTTGTTGTCAATCAAATACAAACCTCTACCAGCCCCATCTCACTAATATTTAGTATTCTAGTGATTGCTGAGACCACCCATGTGACCACCACACAATCATGAGATTCTGCCCCCCAAAGCTGCTCTATTTTTTAAATACCCCCTGCAGCCATTTTCCTTAACCACAACCCCCCCCCCACAGCCATTTTCCTTAACCCCTGCTGCAGCCATTTTCTTTACCTCCCACCCTGCATCCATCCCCCTTGCAGCTATTTTCCTTACCTCCACTCTGCTAGCTAGCTATCCCCCCCCGTCACATCAAAACTCCCCCAGTCACATATATCAGCCCCCCTCCTCTGCCCTCCTTCATACATATCAACCTCTCTACCTCCCTATAGATTTTCATGGCAGCCCCCCCCTCCCACCCTATAGATTTGTATGACAGTCCCCATCTCCCTCCCTATACATATGCATGACAGTCCCCCCTCTCCCTCCCTATAGATATGCAGGGTAGTCCCCCCCCCTCCCTATAGATATGCAGGGTAGTTCCCCCCCTCTCTATAGATATGCAGTGTAGTTCCCCCCCTCCCTATAGATATGCAGGGTAGTTCCCCCCCTCCCTATAGATATGCAGGGTAGTTCCCCCCCCCTTCCTATAGATATGCAGGGCAGTTCCCCCTCCCTATAGATATGCAGGGCAGTTCCCCCCCTCCCTATAGATATGCAGGGCAGTTCCCCCCCTCCCTATAGATATGCAGGGCAGTTCCCCCCCTCCCTATAGATATGCAGGGCAGTCCCCCCCCCTATAGATATGCAGGGCAGTTCCCCCCCTCCCTATAGATATGCAGGCCAGTTCCCCCCCCCCTCCCTATAGATATGCAGGGCAGTTCCCCCCCCTATAGATATGCAGGGCAGTTCCCCCCCCCCTCCCTATAGATATGCAGGGCAGTTCCCCCCCTCCCTATATATATGCAGGGCAGTCCCCCCCCTCCCTATAGATATGCAGGGCAGTTCCCCCCCCCTCCCTATAGATATGCAGGACAGTTCCCCCCCTCCCTATAGATATGCAGGGCAGTTCCCCCCCTCCCTATAGATATGCAGGGCAGTTCCCCCTTCACTTACCTGTAGTTGTGCCAGCGTCGCTCCTCTCCTCAGATCAGCAGATAGGAAGTGAAGACGTCCTGCTTCCTGTCTGCTGCACAGCAACAGGCAGCCTGGCGATTGGCTGTGTGTTGCTAACCACTGACCACCAATGCTTTTGATCGTCGAGCCCTCCACCCCCCCGCAGCGACCCCACCCCCCCTCCCCGCGGTGACCCCCCCTCCCCGCGGTGACCCCCCCTCCCCCACCCCGGAAAAAAAAATGAATGAAGAAAAAAAAAAAAAAATGTAAAAAAAATAAATACCCACAGTGCCGCGCTCTCCGGGACCCAGCGCCCCAGGCTGCAGCCTGGTCAGCCTAGTGGTTGATCAGGCCCTGATAATAGGCCACTAAAATATATACACCATTAAATGTTACTTGTCTAAGATATAATGTACTTGACCCTAACTAACAGAACAAAGTTAAAGCAACTGATAGAACTCAAGTGATATTTATAAATTCCTTATTAACAGGTTGAATGCGACAAAATTGGCAAAGAGTAGTATTTCAAAAGAGGGAAAACAATCATAACTATAAAATAATAGACCTTTGAGTCTGACTTAAGTCATGAATAAAATATTTGAAGTGATTCTGAGAGACTGTTTTTACATATATATTGTAGTGTATAAAGTCCTGAAAAGCATAGTTTCTATTGATCTGTATAGCTCACAAGTTCAACCATATCTTGATTATGGTGTACAGTTTTGTGTATCAAACTATAAGAAGTAGGATCTGAGTGAGATCAGAGCAGCATATCCTCAATAAAGTGAATACAAGAGGTTTGTGTACTTCAAGATAAAAATATAATTTTTAAGTGATACTTTGAATTTGTAAATATATATCCAAGGCCAATGTGAAGATTTATCTAGCAAAATGTTGATATCCATGATCATGCATATGACAAGGGGTTATCAAATAGGACTGGAATATAGATGGTTTCACCATCATCATAACAAGTGGTTCTTACATTTATGGGTAATCAGGCTATGGACTTATTGTAATGACAAATTCATTAACTGGGTTTAAGATGAAACTGGATGCCTTTCTTAAGACATGGGGGTATATTTACTAAACTGTGGGTTTGAAAAAGTGGAGATGTTGCCTCTAGCAACCAATCAGATTCTAGCTGTCATTTTGTAGAATGCACTAAATAAATGAAAGCTAGAATCCGATTGGTTGCTATAGCGAACATCTCCACTTTTTTAAATGTGCAGTTTAGTAAATATACCCCATGATATCTGTAGTTCTAAATTAGTAGAGGACATTATGTGGGTATTTGATATACAAAATTATACTAATTTCCCTTTACAGTGTAAGAAAGTAATATTTTTTGCCTGTGAAATTATAAGTGCTTAATTTGGGTCTCTCTTGGTGAGGGAGGAAGGGGGTGCTTGTCAACCATACCAAGTATAAAATACCATTCTCCTGATCTCCCAGGCTTTGTGGTAAAGCCCCCCTGGTTCATTGCACTCTTCTACCCATCACTACTGCTGGCCTGATCCAAGCAAGCATTATTCATCTTGTCTTTCCGCTTTATAATTCAGAGTACATGCAAAGGGGAAGCACAAAACAGGAGGGCATAGAGAACACTGCTACCTATTTCAATCTTGAAAGTGTTAGCAATATAAAGAACAGCAAATCTGGACCATTTGAGGTTCTGGGGGACCTGTTTGGACCTGGATTAGGGCAAATCATAGTTAAGTAAAATTTAGGATTCAATGTTAACATAGTGAATTTCACCCAATTAGACTTTACATTGTTTGGGGCATTTTTCTTTAAATTCATTAATTACTATTCCCTAGATTGTAAGCTTGTGAGCAGGGCCTTCTTACCTCTACGTATGTATAATCCGGTATTGTTTTATTACTGTTTGTTCCCAATTGTAAAACGCTACAGAATCTGCTGGGACTATATAAATAAACAAGTTAACCCATGCATGATACTTATGCATTCTAGTCAAATCAAGCTACTTAAGGTGTTAAAAAGGTTCTTGTCATGCATTTGGGCCTAGCCCAGGCCTCCTCAAGGGAAGAGCGTTACTTCCCGACGCAAGCACCCTTTTTTAACGTGGTTTTGTCCACATGTCACCACCTCATCATTTTTCTCCATCACCTCATCCTTCATCTTCATCGCCACATCCTTCATCAAGCTACTTAAGGTGTTAAAAACTCCCCACTGTCACCCCCAGCAACCACCAACCACTCCCAACTGTCACTTCTCCTTCAAGAAATATATAGGTCAGTGTATAACTCTGCCCAGCAGGTGGCGCTGCAGCTTGGTTTTGTTTTTTTCCACACACGCCACTAGGCATTTATATAGTAGATGATGATGAATGACTATTAAACAATCCATTCACATGAGATCAGTTTTTTTGTTTTGATTTCCCATATATAAACAGATAATCAATATTCTTTAGGAATTTAATGATGAAAATTATTTTCTACTTCATGTTTTTCATGTTGAGAAAAGGCATCCAAAGTAATAATAATAAAATTAGCCAAACGTAATAAAAATGCATGTTACAAGTTTTGTATTATCCATGACACCTATATAAATGTAAATCATAAACACACCATCAGCTAGTAAGACTTCACCTGAGAGCTAAGAATAAAGTTGTCATATTATATATATTCAAGCATTTAGGTTCAAACTGTTTCTACATTGATATGGATCATTATTTTTATTTCAAGAAGTGGCAGCCTAGAAGAAACAACCAGGTATAAGGTAATGAAGCTAAAAGCGGCTAGACAGCATCCACTGCTTCAGTAACTGCAAAACCAGAGCCCCCTCTGTCAAAGATGCAGCATACCACTTCATAGTTTATTGCTATATATATATATATATATATATATATATATGTATACATATATAAATATATATATATGTGTATATATATATGTATGTATATGCATATATATCATCATCATCACCATTTATATATATACACACACACACACATATATATATATATATATATATATATATATATATATATATATATATATACACACATATGTATGTATATATATATATATATATATATATATATACATACACATACATATATATATATATATATATATATATATATATATACATATATATATACATGTATGTATATATATATATATATATATATATATATATGTATATATATATATATAGAGAGAGAGAGAGAGAGAGAGAGAGAGAGGTAAGCAGCTCGAATTTGGAGAACTCAGACAGATTTGGGGTTCTGAGTGAAGCTGAGCCATAATTCGTGGGTCACTTTCAGATCTAAAAACGAAGCAAAACAGCATATCTAAGGCAGATTATTGAACTAAATTTCGCAAGATTTCATATCTTCTAAATATAGCCTTCCCTCGTTTTCTCATGTACCATTTTAGAACAGACAGGGTGTAAGGAGAATGTTAGCTACAGTGCTCTTGCTCTGAAAATATTATTCTGGGTGAAAGAGGGATGGATAACAATAGAATAGTTGTGATTATTGTAAAGCAGTTCTGTAGAGATTAATCAGCTAGAATACTTTGCTAATCAATTGGTTTTAATTTCAATCTGTCAGAGAGATTAAATGGAGATGTGGCTACTAGCTGTTATTAATGCATATATATAATACTAGAATATAGACTGAGTTAAATAATCTTAACTAACTAGTACATTTAGCGGAGAAACACTGTGCTTTTGCTGTATTACTATTAGCAGCAGAACCCAAAATAATATTAGATTTATTTATTTTTAAAAGTTTTTCTAGAGTAAGTAAAATTGTGTGGGGTAGTGACATCTGTATTAAGTGGGAAAAAACTGGGTGCTTGTGTGTGAGGGTCAGCAGCAGAACCTCTCAAAAAAAACTGCTATATTCTTCAATACTTGTCAAGTTGTTATGGGTTATTTGGTGACATCTATATTAAGTGGACAAAACAGGTGTTTGCATATGAGGGTTTATTAATTTTTGACATTCAGCAACCGCATGTAGAACATTGCAGCTCCTGCAACAAAAAATGGCTTCTGCCATGCCACCAATTGAAGCAAGCCAATTCGATAAATTAAATTACAAAATAAATTGTAGTGTAAGGTGCAGGAGATAAAAATGTTGAAACACTACGCACACACTAAATATGGAGTTTTAGACAGCATGCATCATGGAGAGTGAACAGGCAGTAGTAATCAGATGTCATTAGAGGGGCAGAGGCATCAGTAGATAATTAGACAAGTAGAAGAGCTATTTAATTTGCTGTTGCTCTATAAATAAATGATAATGATAGACAAAGGTGGCCTGCACCAATACTAAAAAATTCAAAGACTAGTACTAGGCACTTCTTGAGGGGCAGTGCATACATCGGTATCCAAAAATGGAGCTTTCAAATACCTTGTTTTACTTATATGCTACAAGTAAGATAGATCTGTCCTATAATATTGCCCTTGTGATCCAATTACTACATCCAGTTACTATGTCCTATTTCAGATTAAAATGGTAATCTCTATTTGTCCTTTTGGCTAAGCTCATGTATAATATCTGACCTAGTAAGGTTTGTTCCGGATGCCCTGAATGGGCGAGTCTCCATGGTCTAATGTGTTTGGACCCCGAGATACCTGTGCCTCTAGATGTGACCTGAAAATGCACTGGTGGTGGGACTGGGACTGGAACTGGGACTGGTGGGACAGGATGAAGAAGGTTGTGTGCCCCTGTGCATCATCTCTATCTCAATTTAAATAATCTTGTCCCACAAGATAAAATCTTATTTTTGCATGTTGGTGCAAACGTAGCCACATTCATGCTTTTAATCCTCACTCAGCAAGGAAAACTTTTTGCAACCCTGTAAGTACTGCCATTTTGTCCAGCAAATCCATTCATTTTCCGATTAATCCTAATGCACATGTACAAAAGTAGGCAAAGAGATCACATCATTGCAGGACAAGAGCGGAGCTTTTAAATACTTTGATTTACTTATAAGTGTTTGTTTATGCTACCAGTAAGGTAGATCTGTGTCATAATGATACCCTTGTGAATCAAACAAGTGGACTCATGTCCAATTTGAGATGAAAATGTCAATCTCAATTCATCCTTTTGGCTAAGCTCAAGTATAGTATCTGACCTAGTACAGTTCATTATCATCATCATCATCATTTATTTATATAGTGCCACTGATTCCGCAGCGCTGTACAGAGAACTCATTCACATCAGTCCCTGCCCCATTGGAGCTTACAGTCTAAATTCCCTAACATACACAGACAGACAGACAGACAGAGAGAGACTAAGGTCAATTTTGATAGCAGCCAATTAACCTACTAGTATGTTTTTGGAGTGTGGGAGGAAACCGGAGCACCCGGAGGAAACCCACGCAAACACGGGGAGAGCATACAAACTCCACACAGAAAAGGCCATGGTCGGGAATTGAACTCATGACCCCAGCACTGTGAGGCAGAAGTGCTAACCACTTAGCCACCGTGTTTCGGAACACCCTGAATGGGTGGGTCTCTTTGGTTTGATGCCGGAAGGCAAGTGGTGTTTGGAGCCCAAGGTGCCTGTGCGTATGGGGGATAGGGTCGTAAGTGACCTAAAAATGGAGTGGTGGTGGGACCTCACCTTGTGGATCCCGGGGTAAAGGGAACTGCCCAAGACTTGCGGCAGAGGTAGTTCCGGATATCTATGTATGTAAATATGGAATATATATAAATATTTGATGTATAAATGACAGAGCCAAACGGAAAAAATTTTTTTTTACTAGCTAAGGATATTTGAACAAATTTAGGGTATTTTGTGGTTGCTGAATTCAAAAATTAGTTTCTTTTTCAAATTGGCTTTAGTTCTTGAGATAATGGATACCCTCAATTAATAGGGAACTTAACCATAACATGTGCATATGGGAATCTACCAGAACATTCTAGAAGGCAAGACACAAAAATTCTAGGTGTTCACTCCACGATCATCCTACAATATTCCGCTCCGTATATAAGTGATCAGTCAACCAACCAGCAGTCAGTTGACAGTTGGCAGATGAGCGGTTCTCTTTGTCTATTGCGTTTCTCTTGTTTCTCGTCTATGTAATATATTTATATAAATGTAATTAGTGTAAATAAGTCAACTTCTATAAGAAGTGGCTGTAGTGACAATTTGTATATAAAGAGTCAAATGGTTGACAGGGAAAAGAAAAAACATTCTCCCACCATTCCAAATGAAACTGGGATTAATGAAACAATTTGATAAGGCCTTGGACAAAGATGGCTATTGCTTCAAATACATTTGTAGATCGTAGAACTATAAATGGAAAATTTAAAAGCTGGAATCTTTGACCCTCAAATTCATAAACTTATCAAGGATTCTAATTTCACATAATTTATGAATGATGCAGTTATGCCTCAGTTGTCAAGAACTTCTTGGGTAGCAGACAATTATAAAGAATGTAGGTACCAATATAAGCATAAAGGTACACTTTTCCTTAGCCACTGTCGTGAACATAGAGAGCTTGCAGTTATTTCTAAGGGATAATTCATAACTGCAGTGTAAATAGGTTGTATCAAATGAATCCATTGATAAGTTGGTGTAACAGTTAAAGACGCAGAGTCTGATGTAATTGTGTTTGATGGCTTTTTACATCCCAGTGTGAGGAGATAAACCTGCCACTTTTAGCAGCTTCCAGGATGTTCGCTTTAGACACTTGAATAGACTTTGTGGTGCCAATCACAGCTGGAGATCCAGGTAGGCAGCATGTGAAAGCCTATACAGGTATATAGAAATATGACCCTCAAAGGAAAATGTTGTCATAGTTCATATTTTGGGAAATCTGGAAGCTACTCCGTACTGAGGGGCAAAAACCACACCAGGTTCTTAAAACATAGATACACAGGGAAGAGCCATAGTCAGAGGTATTTCAGGATGAGATTGGATATTGTTGTAATCTCATCATATTTGGTATTTAATCGTGCGGGAGATTATGACCGGTTTATTGAGAGGGGTGTTATTTCTCTGAGATATATCTGTGAAGAATTACCAACAGGTCAAAACTTAGGAATAGTTTGACCAAACCTGATGTAACACCCAGGGGACATTTCCGCCCCCACATTAGCATTCACACTGCCCCTGTGAATGCCGTCCCATTTGAGTTTGCTTAAAAATCTGTGTTCTGAGGGGAAAAACTGTCAGACTTCTGGGGAAATCCAGTTACATTGATAAGCTGTCCATCTTCCTAGCCAAATTCCCCTTGGCCAGAATGCAATTCATGTAAGTGCAAATCTGAATGTAATCCTTTTTATTTTAAACTGTTTTTGCTTGTTATGTCAATATATTAATTATTTATTCATTATTTTTCTTTATATCTGAATGCCCTGTATTTTCATATATTAAATCTAAAATTTAATAAGTTGCGTCCTTGATACTCTAACGGATTCATTAGCCTGTTTAGAAAAGATTGCTCGTCCAGGTTACCCTGTGTGTGATTTGTTGATACATTTGATTAACAAGCTGTGTGTGCTTGTATTTACATTTGTGTAACAGTCTGGAGGTGTGAAGAGTCAACCCCGTGTGTGCTGGTGTGGGTCTTGCTAGTTTGTGGAACTAGAAGCCTGTGTGCCAGTGTGGGACAGTATATTGGGGTCCTATTGCCCGTACCCAATAGCTGGTGGCTGAACCTTGAAGTGTCTGGGGGGTGTGAGAGCGCTGTGTGTGGGGGCCGATTCCGTAGGTCAAGAACCTGTGTGATAGGTGAGAAAGACTGCGGGCTGAAATCGTGTGTGACCGCATACAGCAAACACCCCAAAGTCACGGCAGCTGGGAGCGTGTTTGTGACAAATTGGTGGCATATCGGTGGGATGATTTAATTTCTTCGAGTATTAAGTGCATGGTTTAAGCAATTAACCCTTGCACTTATAAACTGATTGTAACCTTGCGAGGAATACAATAGTTTTACAAGGACAAAGCTCAGGGCTTATTATTTTAAAAGACATACGTGCAAAGCAGTTCCCTCCCCTTCTCTCTTGTTTCCTTTTCTATCTTTTATTTTGCAACGTAACTGAGGAGATGGCTGCGGCATATAAACGTTTGTGAAAGGAGGCGCTGATTTCAGATTGTGAGGATGCAGGAATTCCCACTAGTGGCAAAAGCAAGGAGCAATTGATTGAAGCTCTTGTACAGAGGGATCAGCATCAAGTCACAGTTGTGTCCGAGGAAGAGCATAGCCAGGATTAAGAAGCGGACCTGACTGTGGATATTCCTCAAAACCAGGGACGGTTAATTTCGGATGATTCTAATGGTTCATGTGTGGACACTGCTATGGACGTTTATTTGCAAACTGCCCTAAAACATTTGGGCCCAGCGGACATTACAACTAAAATGCAACTCATACAGCAGTTCCAGGAGAAGGAAGCTGACCGTCAGGAGAGAGAGAGGCGTGCTGCTATGGAGGCAGCAGAGAGGCGCACTGCTATGGAGGCAGCAGAGCACCAAGCAGAGCGAGAAGCTGCCGAGCGATAGGCAGAGAGGAGATATGAGCTGGAGCTTGCCAAGCTCAAACGCCAGCCAGAAGCCAAAGAGGCTGTTATTAGCAGACCCCGTCCAGAGAATTTCCCTGTATTGGAAAAAGACGGGGATGTGGATGCATTTTTGCGAAGATTTGAAAAAACATGCCGACAGTATGGACTGGCCAAAGATCAGTGGGCACAATATTTAACCCCTGGTTTGCGAGGTAAAGCATTAGAGGCCTTTGCAGATCTTCCACCTGAGATGGACGGAAATTATGAGGCAATCAAAAGTGCCCTGTTGCAACATTTTAACATCACGCCAAAGGCGCATAGGCAAAAATTCTGAGATTTAAAACGCAGTGCCTCGGACACTTATTCAGTACTTGTGGCCCAGCAGTGTGCTTCCTTTAAACAGTGGATTGGAGGGTTACAGATCACCACCTGTGAGGCTCTGAAAGATTTGATGATCCAGGAGCAGTTTCTGAATTTGTGCCCAGCTGATGTGAAAGAATGGGTAGTGGATCGGGACCCTGAATCATCTGCAGAAGCAGCTAGACTGGCTGACAAGTACACTGGCACCCGGGCACCTGCAGCTAAAAGAGGGACTTTTGTGCTAGGGCAGTCGGCCTGAAAAGGGGGACGGCCAGGAGGATCAACGCCACCCCCCTCAACATCATCACCCACTGTTTCTTCATCTTTTGGGAGGGTGGGGGCAAAGCCTGTTTTGGGAGACACCTGCAGGTGTTTTGTGTGCAACCAGGTTGGGCACATTAGTACCGCCTGTCCAGAGAAGAAGAACAGTTCACCTTCCGCTGGGGGGGTACCTTCCCTGTAATCTTCACCAGCTGTCCTGTGTGTTGCTGGGCCAGAAGAGGGGCGGACGGACAACCTACAAACAGTCACTGTGGGTGACAAGGTAACTGTGGGGTTAAGAGACACTGGTGCGGCTGTTACGTTAGTTCATTCAGAACTGGTAGGTTTAGAGGACTTCATTCCAGGAAAATGTATTTCTGTGAAAGGGGTTGGTGGAATTCACCTTACTGTACCTGCAGCCAACGTTTACCTTGATTTGGGTGTTGAAAGAGGTATAAGAGATGTCGGGGTCTCGGATAATATGCCTATAGATGTGTTACTGGGGACAGATTTAGGAAGAATGCTGTCTCAGTATGTTTGTAATGATGATGTTAATGCCACCCCTGTTACTGTGTCAGAATCAACTGAAAGTACCAACGTTTGTTCCCAGGTAGCAGGAGGTGACAAGGAAAAGGTCTGTTCAGTTGTAGCTGAAATGTGTAAACCAGGATGTGACAGGGACAGGGAATGTCTTATTATATCTGACGTAGGTAATGATTAGAGATGGTCACTGACCCCCGTGTTTTGGTTTTGGATTCGGTTTTGGATCTGGATTACCGTCGTGTTTTGGTTTTGGTTTTGGTTTTGCAAAACCGCCATTGCGTGTTTTGGTTTTGGTTTTGGTTTTGTTTGGTTTTGTTTTGCTATTTTTTGGGAAAATCCATGTTTTTGGGCCTAAATTAACCCAATTTAGTGCTCCAACTGTTTTAGAGACAAGTAATCTAATTGTTGAGGTAATAAATCATCCAAAAAAACAGTTTAATTCTTCGTTGGTAGGCCTATTCTACACACAAAACAGATTGTCTTCCTCTCCATCTATGCATATTGGCAATGCAGCCATCGTCTTGAATGTATATTACACCCTACACTTATAGTTAAATATGTAAAGAAATGGAAAAAGC
The DNA here is from genome assembly GCF_038048845.1 of Mixophyes fleayi. NCBI lineage: Eukaryota > Metazoa > Chordata > Amphibia > Anura > Limnodynastidae > Mixophyes > Mixophyes fleayi. The sequence goes on from NC_134404.1 coordinate 207,826,670, forward strand.
CAGTTTGGTTTCTGTCTCTCAAGGCCCCCCTCCACTTGTATAAAATACCAAAAAATTCAGCCATTATAGACTGTACAATATTAATTGACATGGAGAAAGCCAGTTTGGTTTCTGTCTCTCTAGGCCCCCCTCCACTTGTATAAAATACTAAAAAATTCAGCCATTATAGACTGTACAATATTAATTGACATGGAGAAAGACAGTTTGGTTTCTGTCTCTCTAGGCCCCCCTCCACTTGTATAAAATACCAAAAAATTCAGCCATTATAGACTGTACAATATTAATTGACATGGAGAAAGCCAGTTTGGTTTCTGTCTCTCTAGGCCCCCCTCCACTTGTATAAAATACCAAAAAATTCAGCCATTATAGACTGTACAATATTAATTGACATGGAGAAAGACAGTTTGGGGTCACTCTGTCTCTCTAGGCCCCCCTCCACTTGTATAAAATACTAAAAAAATTCAGCCATTATAGACTGTACAATATTATGAAAAATGGACAAAGCCAGTTTAGGGTCACTCTGTCTATGACACCCTACCCTTAAGGATAAATTGCCCTAACAGCAGCCTTTCAAGATGGTATGTGATATGGAAATGCCACAAGTCCCTTTCCTCTTTGGGGGTAGATTGCACCCTACACTTACATAGAAAGTTTTAAAAAGATGTTATCAGCATCATCTTCAGCTTCATCCTCACCCTCATCAGTGTGTACGTCATCATCACAGACTATCAATTCATCGCCGCTTGAATCCGCCATTAGAGAACAGTCAGTGCTTGGATGTCTTGGATGGTGAAGGCCTTCCTCGTGGAAGATGTAGTTCATTTTGATAAACATCATTTTCTCCACATTTTTGGGAAGTAACCTTCTACGGCGATCACTGACTAAGTTCCCTGCTGTGCTGAACACTCGTTCAGAGTACACACTGGAGGGTGGGCAGCTTAGGTATTGCAAAGCAAGTTTGTACATGGGTTTCCAAATGGCCTGCTTTTCTTCCCAGTAAGGAAAGGGACTGTCTGACATTTCCATATCAACTACCTCTTGAAAGTAATCCTCCACCATCCTTTGCATGTTTATACTCATATTGGATGGACTTATGGGCAAAGTGACACTTTTTTTTGAAAAATCCTTCAAACCAGCCCAGATGTTAAATTGTTCTCGTCTGCCCCCTGTGTCTTCCCTGCTTCTTTTTTGGAAATTTAATTTTTTACGAGCAACAGCTTGAGAAAGTGAAGGAGGACACGTCGTCAAGCCGAGGCCCAGTTCAGCGGCCAACTTGCTGAGCAATAGCTCCTTGCAAAAGTTCACATCTCGCTCATTTACAAGTAAAGACTCAATGTAGGTTTTAAACCTTGGATCAAGCACAGTGGCCAAAACGTACTGATCCGAGTTCAAGATCTTAATAACTCGAGGATCATTGTGAAGCGAATTAAGTACTTGATCGACAAGGCCAACATACTTTGCTGAATTGCTTGCTTTCAGCTCCTCCTTCATTTTCTCAAGCTGCTTTTCCAATAGTCTAATTAAAGGAATGACTTGGCTCAAACTAGCAGAGTCTGCACTGACCTCACATGTCACAACTTCAAATGGTTTCAGCACCTTGCACAGCACTGAAAGGATTCCCCACTGTGCAAGAGTGAAATACATCCCCCCTCCTTTCCCAATGTCATGACTTGTGCAATATGCTTGGATGGCTTTGCGCTGTTCCTCCATCCTCTGAAGCATGTACAGGGTGGAATTCCACCGAGTTACCACCTCTTGCTTAAGTTGGTGGCAGGGCAAGTTAAACTGCTCTTGGAGCTGCTGTAATCTCCTACATGCTGTGGCTGAATGCCTGAAATGGCCTGAAATTTTACGGGCCACCGAAAGCATCTCCTGCACCTCACGGTTATTTCGTAGGAAGCTCTGCACCACCAAGTTGATGGTGTGAGCAAAACAGGGAATATGTTGGAAATCACCCAGCTGTAATGCTCGCACTATATTGTTGGCGTTATCTGAAATGACATACCCTGGGGAGAGTCCGAGTGGTATAAGCCATGCATCAATCACATCTCTCAGTTTGCGTAACAAATTGTCAGCCGTATGCCTGTTAGTGAAGCCGGTGATACAAAGAGTGGCCTGCCTGTGACAAATGTTACGTAGTGGTGTACATGCTGCTGCTGTTCCTGCTGGTGAAGGTGAATGACCAACCCAGTGGGCTGTCACAGTCATATAGTCTTTGGTTTGGCCACTTCCACTTGTCCACATATCTGTGGTTAAGTGAACAGTGGGCAGAATGGCATTTTTCAGCGCAATCTCTACATTTTTACACACTTTTTGGTATAGTTGTGGAATAGCTTTACGGGAGAAATGGTGTCGCGATGGAATTCTGTAACGCGGACACAAAACCTCAATTAACTGTGAAAAACCAGCTGCGTTTATTGTGGAGATTGGACGCAGATCTAACACTAACATTGCAGCCATGGCGTCTGTGATTCGCTTGGCGACTGGGTGACTGCTGTCATATTTGCTTCCCCTCGCAAATGATTGTTTCACAGTTAATTGCTGAAATGTAGGACTGCTCATTTTATTCACCTGCCTCTGGGATGACGATTCACCCCCAGCAGCAGCAACAGCAGCAGCAGGACTAACGCTTTCTTCAGAGGAATCAATAATAGTGCCGGAGTCATCCAGCCTTAAGTGGGATTGGGGGCTAACTCCGAGCGCTACTGAGGATATTGATGAGGATGGTGTGGTGGGTGTATTTTGTAGCCGTCGGTATGTCGGTGAGCGGAGGGTCTTAGCTGATGAGGGAGTGCTTGTATTCTTTTGGGAAGAACTTTCAGCTTTTCCCAACACTTTGCCATGAACTCTCGTTAAATGGCGTAACATAGACGAGGTTCCAAGATGGTTAAGGTCCCTCCCTCGACTGACTGTGGCTTCACATACACTACAAATGGCTATACAATTGTTGTCTGGATTTGGGTAGAAATAATTCCACACATAAGAAGTGGATTTTTTTGTTTTATGCCCAGGCATGACAATGGCCTTTTTCTTGTCACGTGCCAGAACTGCTGCCACTGGTGCAGGACTTACACAAACAACCTCATCCTCATCAACATCCTCATTAGCGCCCTCGTCGCCTACACAAATCTCCCCCTCATCCTCTTCTAATTCCAAAGTGGCATCCTCAATTTGGGTATCACCGGCTACACTCGGGCTATTAAGGCACACATCAGCAGAATGCTCACGATTAGACATCCCACTGTTGGATGGACTCTCCACAGGGATTGTTGTCATTTGTGAATCAGAGCAAATATTCTCCTGTAATGCCTCACTGGTATCTTGCAGCTCAGCTTTGACGCGTAACAGTAGTTGTGCACCAATTGTAGCCTGGGTAACTTTTTGGGATCTGCCACTAATAGCCAAAGGTGAAGGCCTCATTCTCTCTTTGCCACTGCGTGTGTAGAATGGCATGCTTGCAATTTTTTTTTTATCGTCACTTAACTTTTGCTCAGTTACACTTCTTTTTCGCTTCAATACAGTAAATTTTTTTTTGGTTTTTGTTTTTTGCACTAATTTGAAAACACTCTGTTGTTTGACATCGCCTTGGCCAGATGACGTACTGGGAACACTAACATCAGGACTGGTGACAGAACCTGGTTGCTCATTTAGATCATATGTGGACTGCTTTGAATCCATTCTGAGCGCAAACCACTGGGGAGTGCTAAAAATTATTGAGTAGATACTGCTGACAGATATGACTTTTGACAGCCAGAAATATTAATGCACAATTATGGGGGACACCCCAAAAACACTGAGGTGTGCTACAAATTATTGAGTAGATACTGCTGACAGATATGACTTTTGACAGCCAGAAATATTAATGCACAATTAGGGAGGACACCCCAAAAACACTGAGGAGTGCTAAAAATTATTGAGTAGATACTGCTGACAGATATGACTTTTGACAGCCAGAAATATTAATGCACAATTATGGGGGACACCCCAAAAACACTGAGGTGTGCAACAAATTATTGAGTAGATACTGCTGACAGATATGACTTTTGACAGCCAGAAATATTAATGCACAATTATGGGGGACACCCCAAAAACACTGAGGTGTGCAACAAATTATTGAGTAGATACTGCTGACAGATATGACTTTTGACAGCCAGAAATATTAATGCACAATTAGGGAGGACACCCCAAAAACACTGAGGAGTGCTAAAAATTATTGAGTAGATACTGCTGACAGATATGACTTTTGACAGCCAGAAATATTAATGCACAATTATGGGGGACACCCCAAAAACACTGAGGTGTGCAACAAATTATTGAGTAGATACTGCTGACAGATATGACTTTTGACAGCCAGAAATATTAATGCACAATTAGGGAGGACACCCCAAAAACACTGAGGAGTGCTAAAAATTATTGAGTAGATACTGCTGACAGATATGACTTTTGACAGCCAGAAATATTAATGCACAATTATGGGGGACACCCCAAAAACACTGAGGTGTGCAACAAATTATTGAGTAGATACTGCTGACAGATATGACTTTTGACAGCCAGAAATATTAATGCACAATTAGGGAGGACACCCCAAAAACACTGAGGAGTGCTAAAAATTATTGAGTAGATACTGCTGACAGATATGACTTTTGACAGCCAGAAATATTAATGCACAATTAGGGAGGACACCCCAAAAACACTGAGGAGTGCTACAAATTATTGAGTAGATACTGCTGACAGATATGACTTTTGACAGCCAGAAATATTAATGCACAATTATGGGGGACACCCCAAAAGCGCTGGGGAGTGCCAAATATGAAGAAAAAATAATAAACCTCTATCCTCCTCTCTGCACTAGCGATTTTGGTTAGAGCAATTGCAAGAACAATATGGTATTCTCTGTCCCTGCTCTAATTAGCCTATGACTACACCCTGCTCTCTCCCTCTGTCAAATGGCGATGGATTGCTGTGGAGGCGTGTATTTATAAAGTTGAAGTATCGCGAGAACCGAGTCCCGAGATCCGACGACGTCACAATGACGTTCGGCCTCGATTTGGATTCGGAATGGGCGGGAGAGTACCGAGCTGCTCAGCTCGGTACTCGGATACCCAAAGTTCGGGTGGGTTCGGTTCTCGGAGAACCGGACCCGCCCATCTCTAGTAATGATGCTAATGTCACTGTGTTAGAATCAGCTGAGAATACCAACGTTTGTTCCCAGGCAGCAGGACGTGGCAGGGAACGGAAATGCCATATTATACTTGAAGTGTGCAATGATTTTAATGCCGCCCATGTTACAGTACCAGAACCTGCTGAGAGTAACCCTGTTTTTTCCCAGGCACCAGGAGATGACAAGGAAAGAGAATGTATTATTGTACCTAATGCGAATAATGAGGATAATGCCAATAACAGTATTGTGTTAGAATCTAAACCTGTTTTTACGCTGACATCTTGTCATGAGATAGGGACAGCGGATACTGTGATTGCAGATATTGGCATTAATACTGGTATAGATAATGTGCTTTCTAGAAATGGGACAGATGACCATGTGATTAATTCTGTTGTGCTAGAGAAAGACAATGTTTCTACCCAGGTAATATGCTCAGAAGATGCTGTACAAGGTAACTGGGAGGGCGGGCAGAATGAAGATGTGTATTCTGTGCCTGAACCAGCTGCACACAGAGCGGGTGAGCATGTGGGGGAGACACATAGTCCTGACCAACGGGAAGTAGTGAGTGACAACAATCCTTACATTGCTGCTGGGACCTGTAGTTCGAATGTTCACCACTCAGATCTACATCTGAGTTCTGACCATTCATCTGAGTTTTCTATAGAGACAGGGGGGTCAGTGGCTAGCCCACACTTACCTAGTCAGCCGTCTAACGGCTTAGAGGGGGTAGATGAGGGCCCAAACTCCCTGTTACTCTACACCCCCAGATAGATGAGTCTAAGGGGGAGCGGAGTGTCCTGTTCCTTAGACCCTCAGATCAGAATCACGTAGTGTATCCCACAGACAGGGAATCTTGTAACCGGGAAGCAGGGCAGAGTGGACGTAGGTATTCCGCTGTGCCCAGATTGAGGGGTTCCCACTTACAGGAGCTTTTGTGGGAGGGAGACGTTCTCTCAAGCAGTACCCACAAAGAGACACAGTCAGTGAAAGGTACAGAGAGCGTAGGTAAGAATGCAGAGGTTGGCCCAAAGCTATTGCAGGACCCGAAGTCCCAGCTGTCTGAGATATTTAACCCCTTCTCAACCCCTCTCCCCAGAGAACCTATTGAGACCCAGCTATCAGATATTCCATTTGAACCAGGTGGGATCTGTGGGAGATGGCTTGGGCAATGACCTGTCAGTCAATCCCCATGCCATCTCTTAAAAAGGGAAGGTGTCGTGAACATAGAGAGCTTGCAGTTATTTCTAAGGGATAATTCCTAACTGCAGTGTAATTAGGTTGTATCAAATTAATCCATTGATAAGTTAGTGTAACAGTTAAAGACACAGGGTCTGATGTAATTGTGTTTGATGGCTTTTTACATCCCAGTGTGAGGAGATAAGCCTGCCACTTTTAGCAGCTTCCAGGATGTTCGCTTTAGACACTTGAATAGACTTTGTGGTGCCAATCACAGCTGGAGATCCTGGTAGGCAGCATGTGAAAGCCTATACAGGTATATAGAAATATGACCCTCAAAGGAAAATGTCATAGTTCATATTTTGGGAAATCTGGAAGCCACTCCGTACTGAGGGGCAAAAACCACACCAGGGTCTTAAAACATAGATACCAACTACACAGGGAACAGCCATAGTCAGGGGTATTTCAGGATGAGATTGGATATTGTTGTAATCTCATCATATTTGGTATTTAAACGTGCAGGAGATTATGACCGGTTTATTGAGAGTGTTATTTCTCTGAGATATATCTGTGAAGAATTACCAACAGGTCAAAACTTAGGAATAGTTTGACCAAACCTGATGTAACACTCAGGGAGAGACTGCGGCATGTGTGACCACATACAGCAAACACCCCAAAGTCACGGCAGCTGGGAGCGTGTTCGTGACAGCCACTTACACAAATTTTTGGATAATCTTGGGGATTTCAGTGAGTAATAATGGGAGAGGTTTCATCAAGATATAAAGGTGATGGAGGAAAGGTATCAAGGAACATGAGATGGACATATGATGGCAGACTATTGCTGGAGCCTCCAATGTGATTGGACAGAAAACCCACATAAAAGAAAACTGTACAAACAAGTTTTAATATGCATTAATTGTAATTATCCAAATCAGCTTACTATGTTTATACCTTATAAAACTGAATAAAATGCCAGTATGTATTTCATGTGTTTACTTTTGAACTGTTTGAGACAATTTCAATGCGATTTGTAAGTACACGCTGCCTGACATTACCCCAAAATCACTCTATTATGATATGGCAATAAAATAAGTGTTGACCAGTGGAAAATATACATATTATATTAGCGAATTGTAAGAAATATGTAAAACAAACAGTTCAGATAGGCCTTCCCACACAAGTAAGTATGTATAACTGACATTGCTGCAGATTTGGTTGCCACAAACATCTCTTTTGACAAGACAATGCAATTGAAAGTCCACATTCTGAGAAAGCAAGAGGATAGAATTTGGCACTTGCAAAGAATACATGTATATATGGAGATATGATGGCTGACGATTTACACTATGTGATGAATTCAGAGAACCGTATAGACTCAGTATTCCGTATAGAATCAGAGAAAGCAAATCCAATGATGGCAGAGTTACAAAACCCTTCATTAAGACAAGACTGAACACAAGATCTCAACTATGAACAGCAGCACAAGTAGACATTTAAAAGATGATGACAGGGCACAATGTTAAATGGTGCAAGTTAAGATGGCATTGTACTTGGGGCAACCCAAACACCCTTATGTCGAAAAGGACATACACCTAGTTTTACAAACCAAGAACTTTAGCGACAGGGACTGTCACTTTTGTGGCTGAAGTGCTTGATTTGTTTGGTTGTTTTTTGGTTGTTGAACTGGAGAATAGATAGGAATGTTAACAAATGAATCATGGGCATTTGAATAACAGTGATCACCAGTTATCTTCCTCAATAGTGACAAATTACAATTTTATCATCAGCCTCTGTTAAGGGCAGAGTAGCGTGAGATCTTCAACTGCTAGAACCACTTTGCAAAATGTTCACCTTTAACAGACCCCTTTCTGAGGAATTTGTTATGTTCCACAGTACTTGGTTGCCCCCAGACCTTTGGCTTGGGTAGTAGCAGTTGCTGATCTAGAACTGGAGAGAACAGAACAAAGTAGGTAGTAATGAGCAACCAGGATATATTAGCAGAACTGTGAGCCAGAGAATCAAAGGTTCATGTGGAGTAGTCTGGCACTTGTCTGATGGATTGGATAGCACACAGCAGCATGTAGTGAACAACTAGACTGTAAATAGCAGAACTCTGAGCAGGACAGGCAAGAGTTAATGCAGAGTAGTCTGCCAGTTGTCAAATGGAGTGGACAAGACACGGAAACACTTACTGAACAACCAGAATGTATTTGGCAGAGTAGGAGTAGAGAGGACAGCAGAATCCTTTAAACCAGCCAATGGTCAGAGCACATAGAGATATGTGATCAAATCCATTTAACAGGAGTCAGGAGTGGAGAAGACAGGAATTCCTATAAACAATCCAGGTCAAACACAGATGGTAGAACAAGGGAGGAAACAAGGAAAACTAGATCAAGCAGGAGCTATCACCAGCATTGGTATGTTTTCAGGAAGATGTTTAGAAAGGCAACAACACCAATCGGAACTGCAGGATGATTAGCTGCATGAGTGTGGTAGGTGATTGCACACCTGAGACTGCTAGACTGTGAGCTGAATGAAGCTTGTAACTTTTTGCCTACCAACCAGCTGAATCAGTGAACTGCAGGAATGATACTACACTTAACTAAATAGTAGCAGTAGTTGCACATATGCTAGACTAAACAAACAGAAGAGCTCCTATTTCTTAACATCCTCATCATCATCTTCAAAGATGATTACGTCAATTACATTTACATTTTCTATTTAAACAAAAAAAAGATACACCAAGTAAGTAACTGATAGGCAGCATGTGTGACAATGGGAGAGGGTCAGCAGGAATACATTGAGGAAAATTTTGAAAGTTGTTAAGAGATCATTAGAAAATAGACTGTAAATAACAGTTAATGCTAGCAATAGTAATGTAGAAGCAAAAACAGCACAAATTCACATAATTTTACCTATTTTTCACAATTTTTAATTAATTCCAGATTCAAAAGCAAAAACTTTCAGAATTTTGAATTATTTTCCGTTATATAAGAAAAGCTTAAAATATTAACAAACTTGTATAAGATTCAAGAATTACCACGTTTATAATTATCTTCAAATCTACCATCCATGCACACAGTAATCACTATCCACTTCCTAGCTTTACAAACCATAAGCATATATACCCAGATATGGACATTTTCTGTTCGTGTTCACATAATAGGGAAGATTCAATTGCCATCACAGAAAATTTTCTACCTCACCATCCCATCACAGTAAATGCTCTGCGTCCCCTCCCCCCCCATCACCACCCCTTCACAGTGAAAGTTCCACACCTCCCCTCAGCATCCCATCACAGTAAATGTTCCACTCCCCCCTCATCTTAAACAGAAAGTAACTGCGCTCACACCAAACATACTAGTTAGAAATGAGTGCTAATGTGCTTGTGGTCATGAATATAATATCAAACTATCTGGAAATGGGAATAAAAACACTTTTATTACTAAACTTAAAAATAATTCAAAAGGCACAGGACAGAAAACCTTCTAGCACAATCCCAATGTTAAACCACAGTTATACTTTAAACCTCTTAAAACATCAACAAACTAAAAGCAAACACATAAAAACAGAAATTGCAGTCACTAGAAAGTACATATATAAAATAAGAAAGAGTTAAAAGATCCAATGATATCTCCTCAAATGGCGTTAAATAGTCCCAGCTATCTGAAACAAGTAGCACCAACAGTCCACTGATAAATGTCTCAATGACCAGAATAATAGCGAAGTTAATGGAAATTGGAGCAGCAAATCGACCTAATATATATATATATATATATATTGGTTTCGTCCAAATAAACATAACTTTTTTTATTTGTCAGGCCACACAAATTAATATTTATATTGGTTATTTTCAGGACAGATATGACTTTTGGTACCATGATATATATATATATATATTTTCTTTTATGGGCATAGGGAAAATTAATTCTCCCCCCCCTCCCTCCCTAACCCCCCCCTCTTCTTACTTCTACTTCTTTTCTTCCCCTTTATACAAAACATCACATTATCACACTACCTGTCTGGGTCTATTCTCAGTTCTATGTTACTGTTGCTACTACACTTGTAAATCTCGGACCATCACTTTAATTATTCTTGGTCACCTCAACCTACCTTTATCATTAAATATCATTTGTATATTGTATCTCTTGACCTTGTCGATTGTAACTACTTTTTGTGACGAACTTTAATAAATAAAGTCTTTAAAAATAACAATATATAAATAAATATAGTAAATAAATAAATAAGTAAATATACTTCCTAAAATATAAGCAACTTGTTCTCATGGTGCAGCTCCCATTACAAGTTATAATATATATATATATATATATATATATATATATATATATATATATACACACACACACATATATACAAATGTCAGGTAAGAGACATAAACCCTCCAGCCAGACGTTCATGTACTATGACTAGTAAGGAGCAGGTTAATGATCATACATACATGTGGATAAGTTTGTAACAAATCTAGCAGTAGCTATATTATAAACAATCATTGTAAATGTATGATCTATGAAGAAAATAACAACAGTGTTTAAAACCACACACAGTAAAGACAGCACTTGTCACAGGTGTTATATGCTAATATATTATTCTCTCCTCTTCCAACTGGCTCCCTTTCCTGCCTACTCGTATATTGCCTAGCTAACTTATCCTGCCCATACCATTTATTTAATCTATGTCTAGGTTTAGTCTGTCTATTTATTTTGTATAGTAGTCCTTATTATTTTACTTAAGTTCTTATAAGACAGTGCATTTTACATTGCTGTGCTTACAAAATGTAATAAAAAACACAAAAATGTGGTGTAATTTTCCTTCTTGTAATTTAACATTGTTTTAAAACCAAGTTCCACAATATAAAGCTGTCCAACCAGAAGTGTGTTGACCCTCTTTATTAAACAGCAGTTAACAAGTAACTGACAAATTATTAGATGTTAATTTTTTTATTATTATTATTTTCCGTTGATTCTGTCAAACCAGTGTCTGAGGCCTGTGCTACACATACTGTAGGTTCTACAAATATTCTTACAAGATTGCTTATGCAAACACCAATCTAATAATATTATGCCATACCACTACATTAGATAAAAAAAAAACCTCATAAACTCTACATAATTGGAATTAATTCATTTTATGCTTTAACAATATATTTTACTAGAATGTAAGCATTGTACAAAACACAAACAGGATACATGCTTGCTAAGTATATTAAAATGTAAAGAAGTTAATTGTGTATTATGTTATTTATTTATTTTAAATCTGATTACTAAAAGTCAGTTTGTATATTGGTCGTTACGTTGTGTTGCTAGCCACTATCAATTCCAATCATTTTTTAAAAGTCCATCATATTTTACAGTGTGGTAAACTTGATACTTTATGAATAAATACAAATCCATTAATGTATTGCTCTAGAGAATATTTTCAGAAGCCTCTTAATTGTATTCTGTGGCTTGAAATATCCTTATAGTTTCACCGTTCACAGAATTAAATCTCTTTATAGAATGCCTATTTTGGTACAAGAGAGCAGCGTAAAATTAGAAAATAAAAACCAACATCCTTACTCAAGAAGGCTTAAACACACATTTAAGAAAAATGACATAGAAATACCATGGAAATATAGCAATAGTAAACCAACAAGGAGTCTGATGGTAACTTTTTGTAATACCATCATAATCCTGAGCCATTTCCATAGGCAAGCACATAGTGGTATCATAGGTGCCTGGAATTCCTCCACTAGGTCAGGATTTCTGTTTAAAAAATAAGAACAATATCTTATATTGAGTTATCTAACTCTACTCAGGCACTGACACTAGCTCCACTTTATAGGGCAGTGTGATTTGTAGTCTTTTCCAGAGCAGGACTCATATATTTTCTGCGTTTATTGTATATATATGTATGATTTGTAGATAATGTATATACATATAAATGTTTTGTTCAAAAGATGACCAAGGTCAAAGGGTGACCCCAGACCCCTTAAATTTTAGCTTAGCATCTGATTTTCATAGGGGGGTACAAATATTTATAAATTGACAAAGTAAAGAAATAAACAAATGTTAAAATATGTAAATATTTGGGTAATATACTCTAAATGTATTTTTATTATAAGGCACCACAAAAATAGCAGCTGTGTACAGTGGGGAAGTAGAGCATATTACAATTATGTATATGACCTACCGGCAAAGTACTGAATGTCCACTCAAGGGGCATAATACTGTACATAAAGGGGGGTATTCAATTGTTGCCGTTAACACTCTCAAACGAGCGCTCTAAAAATATTAGCGTTAATACGGTAATTACTCGCTAAATTTCATCTCGCAGCTCCCTGAGCTGCGAGATGAAATTCAGCGAGTAAACTACCGTATTAACGGTATTTACGCACATATTACCGTATAAACTGTAGTATTTTTCGAGCGCTCGTTTTTTTTTGTTTTAGCGCGTTAAAAGCAACAATTGAATACCCCCCAAAATGTATTAGGCAATGTATACTACAAGTGTTATAAAGAACATGAAGCAAGATACAAGGACACACGGGTAAAGCCAAAACTGATTGACTTGTACGGCTATGACTGATCTAGCTCGCACCCGTCAGAAATGTAAAACCAACAACCCCTAAGTACAGTGCTATAAGTAATAATAATAAGATATAAAAAAACTTTTCTATTGATTAGGTTGTACGAACTTCAACATCACATTTCCAGTGATACTTTATTTTCTAGATTAGTCTGCTAAAAAATTTGATTAGAAACTGGTTAAAAATTAATTAAATCCCATTAGAAGTATATTGCAGCATTTTGATTCCATTTGTTAATACCTCATACTATATGATATTATCCAAATCATGTTTAAGGGAATCATGGGCATTACCTCCATCATAAAATCCAGATTGTATTTGCAGGGTCCTGGGAAGCGTTTTGGGATCCAGGGACTGAATGAATTTCTGGAGTGTAGTTGTCATCATCCAAGGCGAAACATGCAGCCAGCTACAAGTGTATGTACTTTCAGCGTAGAGATGCACTGCACAGTATCCAGCTAAAGAGACAATGCTTGGTTTTCAGACAGGAAGAGGCTGCAGATGTATATATGTCACAGTCTGACATTCAGTTCCTGTTCTTACCTGCCTCACAAAGTGAGAAAGGGCTTTGTTCAGCACACAGTTGCACGCAGTTGCTTGTAGAAATTGTTTTTATATGTCTAGGTCCCAAATCGTTGTGACCTAAATTGTAAAGTAAAATACCATTTTCAGTTAAAAGCAATAACATAATTAGTTAATAGTTTTAAAGTGTAGATTAAACCTATCCAATTCTAGAGACATCTTTCAAACAATACTGAATTATTATTTTTTTTAAAAAAAGGCTAATTAATAATTATTTGACATATTTTGATGGAATGAATTTACAGGGTGGCACAGTGGTTAGCATTGCTATCTCTCAACTCTAGGGTTATAGGTTGGATTCCATTGAAGCATTTTATGTAAATTACATTATTATAAAGTTTAGTAAATATATCATCTGCTGAGATGTCCTGGTAGCAAATATCACTGTTAATCATTTTAAAAGGTGGCAAATTATGTATGTGGTAACAGAATGGGCTAAAACAATTTTAACTAAATGTGACCAATTGAGTAGAAGTTGCTAGTATTTAGTGTATGTAGGCCCCTAAGGTCATAATGCAAATTTTGTGCCTCAGACCCTCACTGTCCTCATGCAAAGCCATTAATGATTTCACCACCTATATGTCCAGAACTGTCTCTGAAATGCAGGGCAAAGTGTGAGTTGTGAATTTTAAGTCACATTAAGAAAATATTGCACCTTGCTAATTATACTGTATAAACTACTATCAGGACTATTCACTGCAATTTCGATCACATACTGTAGGCAACTATTATTTCACACATACATTCACAAACATAAATGAGGAAAAGAATTATTTTTGCTCATATTTTAAACAAATGTTCATATTTTACCTGAATATTAGGCATTGTGTATGTGTATTATTAAATAATTGTGTATTGCAGCTAGAGATGGGCGAGCTTGGTTTCCCGAAAACCGAGCCCACTCGAACTTAGGGGTTCCGAGTGCTCGGTACTTTCGGGACAGAGAAGGGGTAGGACACAGTATAGAGCAGTTTGGCAGGCAAAGTGATAGAAAAGACAGAGAAGGGTGGTAGCAGTGTTAGAGAAAGCTCCATTGCTGAATTTGTCATTGCTGAAATACAAATATACAAATATAAATATACAAATCCTTGCAGGCTTTTTTTCTTAATTTGCACTACTAAGTGTAGGGTCTATTATACACCCAAAGAAAAGAGCTGCATTGGTCATTTGGTCATTGCTGAAATAGTAATCTACAAGTCCGTGCAGGCTTTTTTCTGAATTTGCACTAATATGTGTAGGGTGTTATCAAAATAGATGCACAGCAGTACACAGAAGAGCAGGAGCAGCTACTGCCACAAGTCCTGATGATAGTTATCCCTGTATGTCATCTGGTAAAGCCTATGTAAAAGTACATAGTCTTTTGAAGTCAGGAAAAAAAACAGGTAACCATATATACAAATTAAAGTTTCTACCTTGACAAAACTTGAAAATCCTTTTATACATTTGCAGCGCAGCTGAATCCAAGCTGTTTTTCTCTGTTATCAATACTTTAGATGTTGAAGAGGTTGACTGTAGTGTCCTGCCATGGAATTACTGAAATAAGTCTGCAGTTTGTAGGAACCTCCCTCCACGATCACATATTTATCTAAAATGTATTCAGTTCTAATAAGCTTCTGAAAATGTTTTAACTAGAGATTCTCACTTACCCCCGTGAAGTGGTTTTGGTTTTGGATCTGGATTAGCTTCGTGTTTTGGTTTTGGTTTTGGCAAAACCACCCTTGTGTGTTTTGGTTTTTGGATCTGTATTTTTTTAGACAAATTGCTAAAATATGCTAAAATCACATAATTTTGCTCTTTTCTTGATCCTACATTATTATTAACCTCAATAACTCTAATTTAAAGTCATTTGCAGTCAATTTTGACCACCTCACAGGTCACAATATTATTTTCATACACTTTCAAACAAAGATTGCAGCACTTCTTACCAGTGATAAGAAGAAGGCCATTGTCATGCCTGGGCATAAGACCAAAATCCACCTCTTATGTGTGCAACTATTTTTACACAAATCCTGACAACAATTGTCTAGCCATTTGTAGGGTTTGTAAAGCCACACTCAGTAGAGGTAGGGACCTTAACCATCTAGGATCCTCATCCATGTTATGGCATTTGAAGCGAGTTCATGGAAAGCTTTTGGGAAAAGCAGAAACTTATATTAAAAAAATAACAACAAGCAGTCCAGCATCATCTACCTCCCTTCTCTCATTATTATTTTTATTATTATTAATTTTTATTTATAGGGCGCCACTAGGTGTCCGCGGCGCCGTACAGGGACAAACGAAATTACCATACGAGGTGAGACAGCACAGTACAGTAAACAATAATCACAGTAACTCAGTGAGCTCAGGGCACAGCTAGAGGGGCGGGGAAGAGGAGAGGGGATGGTCTGCCAACAACGGCACCTAGGAGGGAGGGCACGGATGAGAGGGAGACCCCCAGGGGGAAGAGGAGGGAGCGAGAGGGGGCGGGGGAAGAGGGTCCTCGAGGAGGAGGCAGGGAAGCTGGCGAGCAGAGTTGAAAGTGGAGAAGACAGGAGGAGAGAAGACCCTGCTCAAAGGAGCGTACAATCTAAGGGGTGGGGTAGACTGACAGAGAGACACAAGGGAGAGAGGGAGAGAAGGAGGAATAGAGAGGGGGAGGGGAATGAAGGAAAGGGTAAGGGGAATGAAGGGTAAGGGGAATGAAGGGGAAGAGTCAGAAGAGCAGGTAGGAAGTTAAGTAGGAGACTGAAAGGTTTTAAGAAAAAGGTGGGTTTTTAAACACCGTTTGAAACTGGACAGATTGGGGGAAGTTCTGATGGAGGGAGGGAGCTTGTTCCAGTGGAGGGGGGCAGCGCGGGCGAAGTCTTGGATACGCGCGTGGGAGGAGGTGATCAGGGGGGAAGAGAGGCGACGGTCATTGGCCGATCTGAGAGGGCGGGATGGAGCCCTCTCAGATCGGCCAATGACCAGCACCTGCAATCTATACCCCCAACACCTTCATCATCAATATCCTCACAAGTGATGGGAGTTAGTCCTGCATCCAAGTTGCTAAGGCTAAATGACTCCTCCACAAGCCATGATTACTCTGAAGAATTATTAAATGTTAGTTCCGCTGCTGCTGCTGCTGGGGGTCGATCTTCAACCCAGAAGAATAGTACTAGTAGTTTACAACAAATGACAGTTAAACAATCCTTTGCTAGAGGAAGAAAGTAAGAAAGCTCTCACCCAGTCGCAAAGCGGATCACAGACGCCATGGGGACTATGCTAATATTAGATCTGCGACCAATATCTACTATTAATGCAGCTGGTTTTACCAGAGAAACTGAAGGAGGAGACGTCATTACAAGATGTTGATAGCTCTTGGGTCCTGGCGAAGTGAATTAAGTCCTAGATCTACAAATACAATATAGTTAGCGGATTTGCTTAGTTTCATTTCATCCTTCAATTTCTCAAGTTGCTTCTCAAAAATTGAGGCAATCACTTGACTCAAGCTAACCATGTCTGCACTCTCTTCATAGGTGACTACTTTGCTGGACTAAAGTACATTCTCTACAAATTCTAGTCTTCTTGCAGCTGCTGCATTCTCCTACATGCTGTTGCAGAAACCCGAAAATGACCCTAAATTTTTCGGGACACAGACAGCATCTCCTGCATGTCATTGTCATTTTTAAAAAGTTCTGTAACACCAAGTTGATTGTGTGAGCAAAACAGGAAATGTGATGGAATTCCCCCCGCTGTAATGCTCTAACAATATTGGTGGCATTATCAGAAATCACATATTCCCAGGAGAGTCCAAGCAGTGACATCCCTTACTTTTTGTAGCAGATTGTCAACTGTATGCCTTTTAGTGAAGCTGCTGATACACAGAGTAGCCTACTTCTGAAAAATGTGACATACTTGGGTACATGCTGCTGCTGTTCCTGCTGGTGAAGGCGAATCACCAAACCAGTGGGCTGTCACAGTCATATAATCTTTAGTTTGCCAAGTTCCGCTTGTCCAGATATCTGTGGTTAAGTGTACAGTGGGTAGAATGGCATTTTGGAGCCCAATAATTACATTTTTACGAACTTTGTGGTAGAGGTGAGGAATAGCCTCTGGTGCTGAAATCTAGCTCAGAGAAGGGAGCTACCTGATGCTGGTATGCCTGGTAATATTTTTGGTAGAATGGTATCTTGCCAATTTTATGTTTTTCTACAGTAAACTTTCACCTTTTTTTAGAGTTTTTTCTTTCTTTAAAAAGGTACAACAACAATGTCACCCTCCAGTTTCTGTTTGAGCTATGGTACAGTAAAATGTAACTGCAGATTTAGACCAAGCCAGCCAGCCCTATAATTTCAAATTCAGAAGACATGCCTTCTAGCCCTCCTATTTGTATTTCAGCAATGACTCCTAGCAATGACTCTCAGCAATGGAGCACTCCTCTTTGTCTGTTACCTATATAAGACTTCTGAATTTGCCTGCAAATTCAGATGAAAAGCCTCCAAGGACTAGTATTTGCATTTCAGCAATGAGAATTAGCAATGCAATTCTCCTCTTTTTGTGTTACCTATATAACACAATTTTTGAGTCAGAATGACAAGGTCTTGCATCATCAAGACTGACCTTACAAGAAGATGCCCCATTGACAGTTGCAGAACTAGCACTCATAGAGAAAGGTGAAGGGCTGATTCTTTCTTTGGCACTGCGTGTGTAGAATGGCATGTTGGCAATTTTATTTTTTTCGGCACTTAACTATGCCTTGATTCAGGTGTTTTTTTTCTTGACTTTTACATTTTTGTTTGTCGGACTTAAAAACACTATGTACTTTTACATAGGTTTTACCAGATGACTTACAGGGATTACCATCATCATGACTGGTGGCAGCAGCTGCTTGGTGCTCCTGCTCTTCTGTGTACTGCTGTGAATCCATTTTGATAACACCGTACACTTTTTGGTGTAAATTCAGAAGAAAAGCCTGCAAGGACTAGTATATTTGTATTTCAGCAATGACAATTAGCAAAGTAGCTCATGTCTTTGGGTGTATATAACACCCTACACTTTTTGATGAAATACAGAAGAAAAGCCTACAGGAACTAGTATATTTGTATTTCTTCAATGACAATTAGCAATGGACCTCTTGTCTTTGGGTGTATAAAACACCCTACACTTTTTGGTGCAAATTCAGAAAAAAGCCTGCAAGGACTAGTATATTTATATTTCAGCAATGACAATTGGCAATCGAGCTCTTGTCTTTGGGTGTATATAACACCCTATACTTTTTGGTGCAAATTCAGAAAAAAAGCCTGGAAGGGTTAGTATACAGTATTCGTATTTCAGCAATGACAATTAGCAATGGAGTTTTCTGTAACACTGCTACCACCCTCCTCTTTCAATTCTGTAAGTTTGCCTGCCCAACTGCTCTACACTTATCCTACCCCTTCTTTATCCGTCTCTCAAATGGCGCTAGATCGCCGTGGAGGGCGGTATTTATAGATTCAAAAACTCCCAAGATCCAAGATACGACGACATCACAATGACGTTTTGCCTCATTTTGGAATCCGAAAATGAGCGAAAGTACCGAGCCAACTCGGCTCAGTACTCGGATACCCTAAGTTCAGGTGTGTTCGGTTTCAGGAGGAACTGAGCCTGAGCATCTCTTGTTTTAACTTAATTTTAACTTCAACGTTTAACTTAGGTTCAGTGGTCCTTTTAAAGCAAAACTTTAATCAGGGTAATCAGGAGAGGGCAGACAAGATTTATGCCCTGGGCCAGGCATGTGAAACTCAAAACCCCAATTGGGCCAACTAATAAAAGTCTAAGATTGTGTGGGCCGCAAGAAAAAGAAAAAGTCTCATATGCAAATTTACAAGGCTTATTATTAAGAAAAAACAAAACTAAAGTTTAATGTTTTCTTCCCGATGCTTGACACTGCGCCCTTCATGCTGCTTTTGCTCCTCTTCACCTGTCTCCCCTGTTTGACACTGCGCCCTTCATGCTGCTTTTGCTCCTCTTCACCTGTCTCCCGTTTCACACTGCGGCCTCCATGCTGCTTTTGCTCCTCTTCACCTGTTTCCCCTGTTTGACACTGCGCCCTCCATGCTGCTGTTGCTCCCCTTCACTTACCTTTCTGTTGCTTTCTTTCTTCTCTTCTGTTTTCTTCTTTACTTGTGGCTCCTCTCTGCAAGTGTTGGGCGAGATGATATCACATCCAACAATCAGTGTGAAGGGAGGAGATTGCCATGTCAGATAAGTTTCTTTTTTCTGGGCCCTGGCAGGCCGCAAAAAATATACATTGGGCTGCCTGCTACCCATGGGCCATGAGTTTGACACGTCTGCCCTGGGCAACGGGTGATGAGACTGAACAGTTAAATGTTCATTGGCTAATTTATGTGCGATGGGAGACATTATGACGTACTTGTTCTACATGTGCTTCAATTTCACTTGTGTTTTCTTTAGTGATTTTTGCGTTTTTCCCTCAATCACTTATTTCCGTTGCGAATTATGAATGTGATATATCCAGCATTTTCCTGGAACTGATTCACTAAAGTATATGGAAGAAGTTTCCAGTTGTTAAGAGAAATGGCAGACTATTTACCAAAGGTCAAAATACAGGGCCGGAAGTCAAATGTCGGTTTCCTCTCCAGCCCAAGTTAATCTTTTTTTCTTTTATTTCTATGCCCCCCCACATGGCCCAGCTTGCCCCTGTTCTGCACATGAAAACTAGCAATGGTACCGCACATTAAAGATAGCAGTCATATCGCACATACAGAAAAAAAGCATTGATAACAAGACACTAATTTTGACTATGTATATATATATATATATATATATATATATATATATATATATATATACACATACACACACATACATGTACACATATATAAATCTAATTCAAGCTGTAATGTAAGTGGCTGACTTCAGTAACTACTTAAGTAACGATTAAAAAAATGGAGGATCCTATAACGAATTTGCTGATATATATGTAATGCAAACAAAAAAGAAGGACACTAGGGGCGCCTAGTAGTGTAGTATTTTAAGGAGTATATTTCAAAAATACAATAAGTGTAAGTAAGAGGGGTACCAGATGTATAATTCACAAATGCACATCAATACTAGAGTTCTGGGCTGTTCTGCTTAAACTATGGACATCCACTCCAGTTTTGTGTGCTCATGGAAAAGGAAAAGGAACAAACCAAACTAATGTGGTATTGTAAGACCAATAGTGAGTTCAGTATAGACCCGATCACCTCGATACATGCGTACCAGAGGATTAGGATATTTCACTTATCTGAACAAGATCTTGCCTGATCAATACTGTTCTCGTCCAGTTCACTCTATCAACAGATATAAGGAAAATGGAAGGTCCCATATGTTGTAGTATTTTAGAAAACATAACAAATTTATAGACAAAATAATATAAAATGCATGCTCACAATAAATAAAAACAAAGGCTTATCTGTTATCCAGGAAGAGTCCTTAGTTTCCACTCTAGTGTATAAGATGTCAGGAAAACTCTGCTGATGAATAAATCTGGAAACAGAAGCTAATGGGCGGCTTTCACTGCCCATGAGTTACACGAACGTGACGGCGCTTGTGTTTTTGTCTGCCTAGAATAGTAGGTTGTTTAGGTCTGTATGGTAAATATACATAATGAGAGGCCCAAAAAGTATGTTTGGAGGAAAATATTGGCAGGCAAGTCTCACTTAGACTGTTCTGGGGATCCTGGGCCTCATTTGCTTTTGTCATTGGATGCTGAAAGAGCATTCGAACTGGTGACTTGGGACCACCTTTTATAGTCTCTTCGGAGGTTTGGATTCTCAGAGGAGTTTACTCTTACACTACAGACCTTATATACTAATCCTCAAACTCATATAGTTTCCAATGGCCATATATCCATTCCCTTCACTATACAATGTGGCACCCACTAGGGTTTGCTCTTATCCCCTTTACTATTTGTGCTGGCAATAGAGCCATTAGCCATTACTCTTAGATCTGGCACAAACTATTCCGGCATAGTTTTCTGCAACCATGAGTGCAACTTAGCCTTGTTTGAGGATAACATGATGTTGATGGTCTCCCTCCCCAGGAAATCAATTCCTTAAATATTCAATTTGATTTTGATTTATAGGATTTTTGCAGGATATAAAATCAATTTTAATAAATCCGAAATTCAAACTATTGCTAGAAATCCACTCACCCTCGAGAAATTACATATGTTATCCCATTTCAGATGAGTATCTCAGAAATTGAACTACTTATATTTATATCCCTGCTTGCCTCAGTAATCTATATATAAATACAACTATCTCCCAATTACTTGGAAAATTGAATCCATTATAACGAATTAGAAAAATCTACCCCTTTCACTATTAGGTAGAAATGCTGTGCTCAAATCAGTGATCTTCCCCAAATTGTCCTACCTGATGCAGATGCTCCCCATCTGCTTCACTACAATAAGCTATTCTCCTTGTGCAGAACCAAAGGTATTTCCTCAATCTGGGATATCTTTGATCCTGGAGACACCCTACTCTCCTTTCATCGACTTAAGGAAAAATTCCAGCTTTGTAATACACATTTTTTTATGTATCTATAGCTATGTCACTATATCATGCTCTAATTTTTTTAACTTTTTTTTTCTTAAAATGGAGCGCTCCGTGGCTGTCTACCCCTGATCCAAAGGGGGTGGCCCGACTGTCACTATGGAGACAGGTAGTCTGACAGCAAATCTAATGCTGTTAGCTGCCTGTCAGTGCAGCCACGGAGCTCCTAATCAAGTCTTGTAAGATTTCCACATCTCACGAGACTTGACTAAGCATTCCCTGCCCCTGCACTGACAGTCAAGGGGATTTCCTGCAAGCTGCCTGTTGTAGAAGAGGAGGACTGCTGTAATGAGGTAAGTGAGGAGTTGAGGAGGAGAGGTGGAGGAAATACCTGCAGGAGGGTGTGTGTGTGTGTGAGAAAAAAAAAAGCTGCAGGGAGGTGTATGTGTGTGAGAAGAAAATAGCTGGAGGGGGGTGTATGTGTGTGAGAAAAAATAGCTGCAGGGTGTATGTGTGTGTGTGTGTGTGTGTGTGTGTGTGTGTGTGTGTGTGTGTGTGTGCAGAAATAGCTGCAGGGGAGGTGTGAAAAATAGCTGCATGAAGGTGTATGTGTGTGAGAAAAAATAGCTGCAGGGTGTGTGTGTGTGTGTGTGTGTGTGTGTGTATGTGTGTGCAGAAATAGCTGCAGGGGAGGTGAGAAAAATAGCTGCAGGGAGGTGTATGTGTGTGAGAAAAAATAGCTGCAGGGTGTGTGTGTGTGTGTGTGTGTGTGTGTGTGTGTGTATGTGTGTGTGTGCAGAAATAGCTGCAGGGGAGGTGAGAAAAATAGCTGCAGGGAGGTATATGTGTGAGAGAAAAAATAGCTGCAGGGTGTGTGTTTGTGTGTGTGTGTGTGTGTGTGTGTGTGTGTGTGTGTGTGTGTGTGTGTGTGTGTGTGTGTGTGCAAAAATAGTTGCCGTGGGGGTGAGAAAAATAGCTGCAGGGGGGAGAATGGATGCAGGGTGGGAGGTAAGTAAAGTTGCTGCGAGGGTGACAATGGCTGCAGGTGGTTTAAATAAAATGGCTTAAGGGGGGGTGAGGACAATAGCTGCAGGGGGGGGAATGGATGCAGGGTGGGAGGTAAATAAAATTGCTGCGGGGGGGCAATGGCTGAAGGGCGGTGAAGAAAATAGCTGCAGGGTGGGTGGCGGAATGGCAGTAGGGGTGTTATGGCAATAAGTGCGGCATAAACTCATACAACTAGTAGAAGAGGTCTTCACCTTTAGCAACCACCTTTCCCGTAGAGACTGGTTATATGCTCACAGGTACTCGGATGTCCCCATGACTTATGCTCAGAGTAGTATAAGTTTATGCTCACACAGCAGCACACAGGTACAGAAAGTAGTATACGGGGCAGAGGCAGGCCAGAGATCTGCAGACTGGACAGAGCACCGGAGATGTCAGGTACCAGCAGGGTTAGGGTCACCAGCAATGGTTCGGAGTCCAGTACAAGCAAAAGGTCAGGGTCACAGGCAATGGTTCAGAATCTGGGTACAGGCAAAAGGTCAGAGTCACAAGCAATGGTTCAGGGTCCAGGGACAGGCAGAAGGTCATACACAGATAAATCAATCCAGGGTTCAACACCAAAAACGCACTGGAGCAGGCAGCATTACATAGACACAACGCTATAACCGGCAGTGAGGCTCAGTTCTCACTGCCTTAAATAGTACTAAGAGCCAATCAGGATAAAGCCCTCAAAGTATCCACAGGTTCTGCCTAATAGATGTGGTGTCGGTGGCCAAAGGAGATGCAGTGCTCGGCTGCATAATAAATGAGGAGAGCTAACCATTACACGCCTAATCAGCTATAGATGGCTGAATCCAAACTGACCTGCGCGCACGCACCCGGTTGTCACGGCGGCAGGGAGCCCGAAGCGTCCCAGTTGTTGCCCAGGCCACCGGGAAGCAGGAACCGGAAGTGACGCCCCTCGTCATGGAGACAGCCAGGACGTCACAAACAGCACAGAGAGAGTGCTGACAAGGGGAGGATAAGGAAATTGGCTGCAAGGGGGCATGGCTGCAGGGTGGGTTAAGGAAAATAGCTGAAGAGGGGTTGAGGAAAGTAGCTGCAAGTGGGATGGTGAGGAAAATAGCTGCTGGGGGGCAATGGATGCATGGTGAGAGATAGGGAATGACTGAGGGGGGTATTTAAAAAAAAATAGAGCAGCTTGGGTGGGCATGATCTCTTTATTGTGTGGTGGCAGTTACATGGATACTCTCTGTGATCTCAGTCATCACTAAAATACTCAATATTAGTGAGATAGGGCTGGTATAGGTTTGTATTCGATTGACCACAAATGTTCAGATATTGTACAATGGGGTAGTTTTATCTGGCCATAATGGAGTATTTTGGGCCTAATCATTAAGGGTTTTTTAACATTTTGCATTATAATACAATTTTTGCATTTCCAAAACAGGAGCCAGCGAGAAGACAACAAAGCTGCAAGAACTAGCAAGAGATAAGAGCAAGAACAGGTAAGAGACAATGGCACAATCTGTATAAATTTGAATGCTGGAGAATACTCCTGAACATTCAAATTCAGGAGTATTCCCATCTGCCAATACATTTGGGGGGCGCTAGAGATATATTAGCCTAGGGCGGCCGGAACCCTTAATTAGGCCCTGATCGCTAAATTAATCATACTTCGTCAATCGACTATTGGTGGCCCTCCCTCTATGAAGTCAAAACCGAACTTCTCGATTCCATATATTTTGACAGAAAGGCAAATCTTCCTGATATTGAGAAGGGGGTGATATACTTCTATGCTGAAAGGAGTCATACATCAACTCCGTACATCCTGATTTATGAAACGATACCTTAAAATTATTTGACAATACCTCCTGGTTGATATACAAGCCCCTGGGGTCAGATTGAGCTCTTTTTAATAATACTCTTACCACTAACCCCGATCTTCCTCCGGAACTTGGGATCGGATATATTGATCTCATGTCTCGCCCCCCACTGTTTGCCTGCGCTCCCTCCCTGTTCTCCCTTCTCCCTGATGTAGTCTTAGAGACCTCTGTAATTTAACTTACATGACAAACCACGCTTAGCTGGACTAGCGTGCTTCAATATTTTTCATGCCTTACTAGTCGGGTGATTCACTGGTAGATTGATCGCTATAATATTTAGATTTTTGCTATCTCATTGTTTGCATTCTAGATTGGAATTATATAATTCTCCTCATCTATTTACATGATCATTTACAAGCAATGTGTACTTCATGGCTTTCAGATTTAGAAATGCTACGTTTGTATATATTACCAAGACATCAATGCCTTATTATAACAGTACGATAATGCTGGGTTTTGACGATGTCAAACTCTTTATAAATTGTGTTAACCTAGTCCTAAGTAACTCATACTTTAACCATGTTTTGTACATTATGCTTTTTAAAGACACAATTTTGATTTATGTCTACTTTGTGTTCTGTTTTTAAACTCAATAAAACGGACTTTTTAATTTTTTAATTTTTTTTTAAAAAAGTGTTTTTAACTGCAAAATAACTTGCAGCATCTACGTGATTTTTTGCTGGGGAGGAGAAAAATAAAAGATTGTAAATAAGATACCTCATTTATTAACTCACTCGCTTTTCTTAATAAGACATTAATCTCTCTTGTGTATCTGACCCCATCACCCTAGTTGTACACAGCATAACAATGTATAAAATGTGCTTTTGCTACATTATTAAGTTATGTACAAATAGAGTAATGCCACTTCTGCATGGCGTTCTAACACACGGCTAACATTTCATCCTATTCTTCTGTCAGTTGCACATACATACACCAGGCGTGCTAGTGTAATTAATAATCATTTTGAGTTCTTCACATTTGCATATATGTCCACCTCTATATGAGCTTCATGATGTACGCCTTAGCGGGTGTTAATCAGCTCTGATTAGTAACTGTTAATAGCTGTTTATTTGAAGTTGTATAAACCCCTTTTATGGACTTAATGCATTCTGCTTCAACTTATAGCTACTCAGTGGCGTAGAACACCTGCTCGTTCTATACGGGAAATGCCTATGTGTTGATGAAAAGGCCATGTCAGACAGGATGCACAGTCATATGAAAGGGGGGCACCTTTGCACATACCATAAATTGTGCATGTAACACCAAAAACACTGCCCTTTCACCATGGGTTAAATAATTTAACTCAAATGCTCATTCATGTTATTTCTACTATACAGCCTTTGTTCTTACGCTGTATAAATTAGAATGATCACTGAGGTGTATTATTCTCTGCAATGTAACCGTTTTGAGTGATACCTGAGTGAGTAAAACTTTCTTTATCATTCTTTGGTGGCAGCATGATGGGATGAAGAGGAGGACTGATCGCGATTCAAAAAATTGGTTCATTGTGTCCTTTAAAGGCAAAAAATGGATGCAGCCTGAAGGCTCTGGCAGCTGTAAATAGTACTGTATTTCATGCAGCTTGCTATTGTTCCAATGTCAGTAGCATAGGTTCATTTACTTCTTCTCAAAAATACAGTGTCTCTATCATAATCTTTACTTGTCAGCTGGGATGTGGGTAACTGTGTTCAACCAAGGGATGGCTTGGCAGACCCCTTGTACCTACACAGATCTCTATCAGACAGCACTACACACACACAGATTATGTTGGTACAGTTATTGAAGGACAACTATTGATAAAGGGAGGATAAATAAATTAACTGGTGGCTGAATATCAAAAAGTGTTCACAATATAAAAATGGCAAATAATGCAATTGAGAAATAGCTTCAAAGAAGTTTAATAGAATAGCAATGATCTCGATAGAACTATACCAATCAAATAAATGCTGTTGGTAGAGTGAGCAATCAATAATAAATAACCAGTAATAAAGGTCACTAGGATTACCTATCTCAATAGATCAATAAAACGGATACATGTCCCTACAGTCCTACCCCACTGACAATCACAACCAACATTCTCATTAAGCTGCTCATACATAACTGGCACTTATGGTACAACGCAGAAGGGCAATCAGAGCAAACTCTGAACTAGCCTACACTCCACAGCACACTTACAGGGGTATTCAATTGTTAGCGAGTTTGGAAGTTTGAGCGTGCTTAGTCATTTTTTTGCTATTTTACCTTATTTTCGAGCGCGAAAACTTCTCACACAATGCTAATCTTTTTTTTCTTTTTTACCGAAACGGTGTTATCGCGCTCCAAGCGTTTGTCAATGTTAAAGTATAGGCTGGCTGCGAACCCTTAGCGGAAAAATCAAATTTAATTGTTTTTTAACGCTGAGTGTGAAACAGGCAAATCTGCTGTTTCATCTCGCACCTCTGCTCAAAGAATTTTTTTTTTATTAAGTTAAGAAAAATATACATTAAACTGAAAAAATAGGTGTAAAAGTTCATAAAAATAACCTAAAAAACAGAAAAGTACTTAAAAAAGTGTATAATAATTAATAATTTTTGGAAATTTCCCCCTTTGAAAAAACCATAGTGGTGCATGTATTTAAACGTTTTAATATTCTTTTTTTTAAGGGGGGGGTGGGGTGGGGTGGTTGTGCCAAAGTATCATGTTTTTTCTTTTGTTTGTTTTTTTTTTTTTTAAAAGCAAAATTGTTTGCTCCCCACTCTATTTAGTCTTCGCCCTAGTGCTGGCAGGCTATTGATGTGTGAGTTAAACTCTTTGAAAAATTTGACGTAGGGTTCCCCCTAATTTAATTGAACCAGCACTAGGCAAACCAGCCGGGGTGATAGGCACTATAGCAGGGGGGAGGAAACGGCCATAATGACTAAACACCCACAGACTGTTCAGCGCTGGCCTGGATTCCCTAGGGATTGTGGTCTGCTGAAAAATGTAAGCGGGCAACCCCCCTGGGGACACCCAGGCAAGTGCCGATAGCACTAGGGCTCTTCCTACTACCCCTGGGCTATGAGTAGTAGGGTAATAAATGGGGATTTTGGATTAAAAAAAATTATAAAAAAAATGATTTGTGGAACTACATGTCCCAGCCAGCCATGTTGTCATAAATAGTGTGGGCATGCTGCTACTTGTCTAACTACAAGCAACAGCATACCCATAGCACCCAGGGCATGTTTGCACTTGTAGTAGAACCACAAGTGCCAAGAGTGTGTGTATGCCCCTAAGGGGCATATTCAGTTGTTAGCGAGATGCGTTAAAATTTCACGCTCGAAAAAAAAAAACTTCGCTCGTTTTTTCCTGTTCGAGCGCACGTTTTAAAAAAAAAAAAACCCTCAATTCAATTGTTATTTTGCATGCACCCCCTCGCGCTCTATTATTGGTCCTAGCGAGTTTGAAATGAGGAGTGGTTAAGGCAGTCATTTTAGTATAAAAAAATAAAAGTAAATTAATGCAATCAAAAATGGCCCCAGCACTGCAAAGGAGATTGGGCCCCTACACTGCAATGAAGAAGGGCCCCAGCACTGCACCAGAGAATGGGCCCCCCACACTGCAATGAAGAAGGGCCCAAGCACTGCAAGCAACAATGGCCCCCCCTGTACAACAGAATTAAAGATTTTACAAGGAGGTAAATTTTTTGAAATTTACAAACATTTCTTGAACACTGACCTTTCTTCGAAGGTACAAATATTTGTTGGGACTTTGCGTAAATGAGTGTGTGTAAGTAAAGCATCATAAAACTGAGGATTTCGTCCATGGTGAGTATTTATTTTTTATTTTTTTTAATAAAAATCTATGGTGTACATGAGGGTGTTTACTGTATTTCTTGGGGTTTTATTATTTTTAATAAAGATTTGTGGTTGGAATGAGGGTGTTGTGCTTTTATTTAACATTTTGCTTTGTGGAACTACAGATCACAGCCAGCCGTGGGTGTAAGAGCATGTTGGCACTTGTGGTTCTACTACAAGTGCAAACATGCCCTGGGTGCTATGGGTACGCTGGTGCTTGTAGTTAGACAAGTAGCAGCATGCCCACACTATTTAGGACAACATGGCTGGCTGGGACATGTAGTTCCACAAATCAATTTATTTATTTTTTTATCCAAAATTCCCATTTATTACCCTACTACCCATAGCCCAGGGGTAGTAGGAAGAGCCCTAGTGCTCAGCGGACCACAATCCCTAGGGAAACCAGGCCAGCGCTGAACAGTCTGTGGGTGTTTAGTCATTATGGCCGTGGGACCCAAACTGCGTTTCCCCCCCCCCCCCTGCTATAGTGCCTATCACCCCAGCTGGTTTGCCTAGTGCTGGTTCAATTAAATTAGGGGGAACCCTACGTCAAATTTTTCAAAGAGTTTAACTCACACATCAATAGCCTGCCAGCACTAGGGTGAAGACTAAATATAGTGGGGAGCAAACGATTTTGCTTTTAAAAAAAATAAATAAAAAAACATGATACTTTGGCACAACCACCCCCCCCCCCCCTTAAAAAAAATAATATAAAAAAGTTTAAATACATGCACCACTATGGTTTTTTCTAAAGGGGGAAATTTCCAAAAATTAATAATTATTATACACTTTTTTAAGTACTTTTCTGTTTTTAGGTTATTTTTATGAACTTTTACACCTATTTTTTCAGTTTAATGTATATTTTTCTTAACTTAATAAAAAAAAAATTCTTTGAGCAGACCAAGGAGGTGCGAGATGAAACAGCAGATTTGCCTGTTTCACACTCAGCGTTAAAAAACAATTGAATAGCTTTTTCCGCTAAGGGTTCGCAGCCAGCCTATACTTTAACATTGACAAATGCTTGGAGCGCGATAACACCGTTTCGGTAAAAAAAAAAAAAGATTAGAATTGCGTGAGAAGTTTTCACGCTCAAAAATAAGGTAAAATAGCAAAAAAATGACTTAGCACGCTTGAACTTCCAAACTCGCTAACAATTGAATACCCCTGTAAGAGTCATGCTAGGGAATTATCTCCCTCACACTAGCTAACAAATGTTAATCAATATACAACATCATCATTGGGTACTGTTGGTGCACTTTAGTTCGTATCCCATGTTACTTGAACTTGGTAGGTGTAAAAGAATCTGCGTAAAGTCTCTAGCAATCCTTCTATTTAATCACTATTTTTTACTGTATGTAAAATAAAAGTAGGCAACATCAGTGTAGAGCAGTTATTTAGTATGGTGGCTGCAAAATCAGTACTTTTAGATGTATTTCTAACTTTTATTCATATGGAAAAATGTTCTCTGCTCACCTCAGCACCACTTGTAAAAACAGAAAAATCTACTTTGTGGGGAAACGCGTCAGAATGGGTGGTCTAAGAGTGTTTAATTTTGAAAGCTGTAATGACCACCATTTGTATCAAGATAATGTTTAATTTGGATTAGCATCTCTGCTATCGGAAATGTTGCCGGATCTGCTATGAAGACATTTATCACATGAACGAGATAAGTAGCATGAAACTATATAGTTTGCTTTTAAATCACTGTATACATTACTTTGCTTGCTGAGGAATGACTGGATTGTTACAGAGATCATCTTCATGTTGAGATAAGTAGCTACAGCTTCACAGCTTGTTCCTATTGGATAATGCAGCAGCATAGATGCTGATTTATATTGCAGTGGTCCATTGTTTCTGACTCTTTTCCCCCATTGCTGAGAAAATTATTCATCTTCAGGAGTGATTCTAATAGAGGACTGATTGAGCGGTCAGATTAAGTGGCATTCTATATCCTTTTATTCTTAATTATAAACTGTCAATGTTCAGGAGACATACAGTATATGTCTAATCTTATTGTTCCATGCAGAGGTATTTTTAAAGTTGATTTGGGACCTCCCTTTTTTTTTTTTTATTAATATGTTTAATAAATGTATAATTGGCTTATAGGAGTGTGTGCTACATCCAGTGCTGTCTAGATCTAATTTTTATTTGTTGCTTTCTTATTGTCCTTTGAGGGGTACAGTGGCATTGTGGTGGCAGCAGGTGTAAGTATTTTTTATGTTTTTATTTATTTTTGCTTACATTATTATTGGATTGGGCATTTAATATATATATGATTTTATATTGAATGTCTGAACCTTTCCAAAGTGCCTACTACTTTTCTGTTCATTTCTACTTGTAAATACTGGTCAAATTTCTCCTCAGCGCCACTTATAAATGATATACTATTTTATTAGTGCAGAACACGTGGACGATATGGCCATTTTTCACAGCCCGCTAGAATCAGAACAGATGTAGCAAGACCTGTAATGCTGGGGCAGAAATACTACTGCAGTATTTTCATCATGGAATTCGGGTACCCTGTACCAGTTCCGCATTGACCTGGATTGTGTTAGTACAGAAGGAATAGTATTACTACAGGGATGATGGAGTTCAATATGTTACTACCATGATGAAAGTGAGGGGATGTGTTGACATATATTACTATAGGGGAAAAGCCACACCCACCACATGTGATGAACACGCCCCCTCTGGACGCAAATCAGATGGTATTAATTTAATGTTAGGGCTGTTGATGGGTGAAATCGATCCATTTATTAAATGTAAATGTTATTAATATAATGTTGGGTTTGGTGAGTGGGATATGGCTGTTTATTAAATGTGAATGCTAGTAATTTAATGTTGAGGAGAGATTTTGGTCTGTTAATTAAATGGGAATGAGACTACTTTAATCCAGGGTCTGGTTGGGGTAAGGAGGTTTATTTATTAAATGTAAACACTATTTAATATAAACTGACTAGGGGGAAGGAAGCCTAATTATTAAACATGGGTGCCATTAATTTAATTTTGGGGCTATATGGGGGGAAATAGGGATATTTATTAAATGTGAATTCTATTAATTCAATTCTGGAGCTGATTGACCTGTTTATTGAAAAAAAAAGCTACTGATTTAATGTGAGGCTGGGGGGAGGTTCACACACTGCTCGACTGTCCGGGAGGTGAATATTAACTATCTCTTTTCCAAGTTGCAATAACAGGTAGGAGAGTGCATCACAGTATAGGAGAATGGCATTGCGCTAGTAAAGTGCTAGGCATGTCCCCTATGGTGGTGTAAGGCACTAAAATGTTTAAGTATGCTTCTAAAATTCACCACCACTACTTTCACAGGCACTCCTTTACCCACTGTCTCATTGATAACTTTATTTAACTAAAGACATTTTTAAAAATGTTCCTTAATTGCTCTCTTATGCCACTCTGCAGAAGGTCGGCATGTTAGGGGGGAGTTGCATCTCTTATTTAGCAGGTAAAAATTGATTGATTTGCTATCCTCTGTAATAGCAGGAATTGTACCATATCCTATACTGTAATGAGACCAGAGGCGCAACTAGCGAGCTGTGGGCCCCGGTGCAGGGAAATGGGGAGGAGGGAACCGGTACCCGCAGCTTTCTCGTTCCTCTTACAGCGGGTTCCATTGTCTCCATGGGTCCCAATGCACCGCACCTGCTGCACCAATGGTATTGTAGCACATACAATAAAGGGAATCTGAGATCCCCTCTCTCTCATGACTAATATAAGATATAATTAAACTAATATAATTATAACTATAAATATAACTATAATAATTATTATTGTTAGGACAAAAAATTAAAATGATGAATAAGTGCGTTTACAAATACTTGTACCAATAAAGGGGTAGTGCAGGTTTTCATTTCTGTGGTTCATAAATGAGCGATACTTCATAGATTTGTGGATTCCTGAAAAAAGCGCAGGCTAGTGAGGTCACAACAGCTTAAATGTTTCACCTTTTTGATCTGTATGAGATTCTTTTATAATACTTTCAAAATTATGTGGAGGGGGCTCAGCTACATATAATTAGAGATGCTCAGGCTCGGTTCCCCAAGAACCGAACACACCCGAACTTAGCAGATCCGAAGCCGCCTCAGTACTTTCGAGCTCAGTCAGAATTGAATACGAGGCAAAATGTCATTGTTACGTCATCGGCAGGGCCTGATTAAGGGTTCTGGCCGCCCTAGGCTAATACGGCCGCAGCGCCCCCCCCTCCTCCGAATATATAGGTGTATTGGAACACTCCTGAATATGAATGTTCAGGTGTATTCTCCAGCATTCAAATTTAGACAGATTGTGCCATTGTCTCTTACCTGTCCTTGCTCTTCTCTCTTGCAACTTTGTTATCCTCTCGTTGGCTTCTGGAAAGTTGGCGTCCTTTTTTGAAAATGCAAAAATGTATTATAATGCAACCCCTGAATGATTAGGCCCTTTAGTTAAAACAAAACACTCCATTATGGCCAGCTAAAAGTACCCCATTGGACAGGCATATATAAGCAATATCTGAATATTTGTTGTCAATCAAATACAAACCTCAACCAGCCCCATCTCACTAATATTTAGTATTCTAGTGATTGCTGAGACCACCCATGTGACCACCACACAATCATGAGATTCTGCCCCCCAAAGCTGCTCTATTTTTTAAAAAGCCCCTGCAGCCATTTTCCTTAACCACAACCCCCCCGCACAGCCATTTTCCTTAACCCCTGCTGCAGCCATTTTCTTTACCCTGCATCCATCCCGCTTGCAGCTATTTTCCTTACCTCCACTCTGCTAGCTAGCTATCCCCACCCGTCACATCAAAACTCCCCCAGTCACATATATCAGCCCCCCCTCCTCTGCCCTCCTTCATACATATCAACCTCTCTACCTCCCTATAGATTTTCATGGCAGCCCCCCCTCCCACCCTATAGATTTGTATGACAGCCCCCCTCTCCCTCCCTATACATATGCATGACAGTCCCCCCTCTCCCTCCCTATAGATATGCAGGGTAGTCCCCCCCCCTCCCTATAGATATGCAGGGTATTACCCCCCCTCCCTATAGATATGCAGGGTAGTTCCCCCCCCCTTCCTATAGATATGCAGGGCAGTTCCCCCTCCCTATAGATATGCAGGGCAGTTCTCCCCCTCCCTATAGATATGCAGGGCAGTTCCCCCCCCTCCCTATAGATATGCAGGGCAGTTCCCCCCCCTCCCTATAGATATGCAGGGCAGTTCCCCCCTTCACTTACCTGTAGTTGTGCCAGCGTCGCTCCTCTCCTCAGATCAGCAGATAGGAAGTGAAGACGTCCTGCTTCCTGTCTGCTGCACAGAAACAGGCAGCCTGGCGATTGGCTGTGTGTTGCTAACCACTGACCACCAATGCTTTTGATCGTCGAGCCCTCCACCCCCCCGCGGCGATCCCCCCCCCCGCGCGGCAATCCCCAGAGGCGACCCCCCCCCCCCTCCCCCACCCCGAAAAAAAAAATGAATGAAGAAAAAAAATATATATATATTTTTATTTTTTTTTAAAAAAAATAAATAAAAATACCCACAGTGCAGCGCCCCCTGGGACCCAGCGCCCCAGGCTGCAGCCTGGTCAGCCTAGTGGTTGATCAGGCCCTGGTCATCGGATCTCGCGAGTTTTGGATTCTATAAGTACCCGCCCTCCATGGTGATCCAGTGCCATTTCAGAGAGGGACACAGAAGGTGTAACACTGTTCTTGGTAGTCTGTAGAGCAGTTGCGCAGCATCATAGGTAGAATTGAAAGAGGAGGGGTAGCAGTGTTCTTCAAAGTCTCCAGTAACATTCAGGAGAGATCCATAGCTCCTTTGCTAATTGTCATTGCTGAAATAGAAATATTAGGGCTGGCAGGCTTGGTCTTCTAAATCTGCAGTTTAATTGTACTGTGATATATAGGTAACACACAAAAAGATGAGAGCTCCATTGCTAATTGTCATTGCTGAAATAGAAATATTAGGGCTGGCAGGCTTGGTCTTCTAAATCTGCAGTCACATTATACTGTGTTATATAGGTAGCACACAAAGAGGAGAGCTCCATTGCTCATTGCTGAAATAGAAATAATAGGGTTGGCAGTGTTCTTCAAAATCTGCAGTTACATTGTACTGTGTCATAGGTCACCCAGAAAAAGGAGAGGTGGCAGTGTTTAGTGCTGAAACAGAAATTCAAATAATAGGGCTGGCAGTGTTATTAAAAGTCTCCAGTCACATTTTACTGTGCCATAGCTCATACAGAAACAGGAGGGGTGGCAGTGTCCTTGTCACTCTCCAGTCACATTGTTCTTGTCATGCTCCAGTCTCAGTCATGATGATACTAATCGCTCTACCTCATGTGCTAAAGCCTATGTTCAAGTGCATAGTGGCTTTAGGTCAGGGAAACCAAAATGTAAATAAAAATCTTGTACCTTTTAAAAAAATAAAAACACCTCTTTAATAAAGGTGAAAGTTTACTGTAGAAAAACATAAAATTACCAACATACCATTCTACCCAAAATATTACCAATCATACCAGCATCAGCTAGCTCCCTTCTCTCAGCTAGATCTCAGCACCTGCAATCTACACTGTCATCAAATTCACCCTCATCAGTGTATACATCATACTTAAACAAACTAATTCATCCCCGCTGGAATCCACCATCACAGAAGTCTGTGTACTTTGATGTAATTGCCGGTAATGGCCTTCCTCATGGAATTTGTAGTTCATTTTATGGAAGAGCTGTCATGATTTTTGGGCAATTCTTTTAGACCAGACCAAATGTCAAAATGTTGTGCTGACTCATTTGCATCAACACTGGGTGTCTTGGGAAAGCTAAGTTTTTTTCCTAGCAGCAATTTCCAGAGAAACTGAAGGAGGAGACGTCATTGTGTCATGCACTACTTGAGCTGTCAGCTTGCTGACCAGTAACTCATTGCATCTCTTGAGATCTGGGTCGGTTGGAAAGAAAGAGAAGACATAGCTCTTAAACATAAGATCAAGCACAGTTGCCAAAATGTAATAATCTGATTTCACGATGTTGATAACTTGGGTGGACCTAAACAGCCCTGCGTGCACGCAACCGGCTGTTTGGCAGCTGGCCTGGCGCGGCAGCAGGGAGCCCAAAGCGTCCCGGTTGTTGCCTAGGCAACCGGGACGAGGAAATCG
The DNA here is from genome assembly GCF_038048845.1 of Mixophyes fleayi. Classification (NCBI taxonomy): domain Eukaryota; kingdom Metazoa; phylum Chordata; class Amphibia; order Anura; family Limnodynastidae; genus Mixophyes; species Mixophyes fleayi. The sequence goes on from NC_134404.1 coordinate 207,862,527, forward strand.
GAAGTGATGCCCCGGTCATCATGGAGACGGCCGTGACGCACTCACAGAAGCCCGAGAGTCGAGGAAGTGCCCGCGGCCGCCGCGGCTACTGACAGTATCTTTGTAACAGATTCTGGATACTATATTACTAATCTTGATTAGCACTGGCTTACCTGAGGTGCGGAGTCTAACGATCTCCCCGGTGTTCACCAAGAACCGCCGCAAGGCGGGGTGGGCTTTGCTGCCAGGAGTCGCAGGTCGCGGACCCCTGGTTCGCCTCAAGATGTAGTACAGCGGGATGAAGCGGTGGTAGCGGAGTCAAACAAGCCGGTTCGGTACACAGGAATGGAGTCAGGCAGAATCAGAAGGCAACTCGGAGTCAACAAGCCAGGTTCGGTACACGGGTCACAAGAATAGGAGAATGGTCAGCAAGCCGGGTCGGTACACAGGGATAGGAGAGCCAGGGAAGTCAAACAGGCAGAGATCAGCACACAGGAAGACACTGGAAACTGGAAGACACTGCAATCCACGAAGAGCAGGAGCCAGGAACAGGTAAGTGTTGCTCTGACACTCAGCGAGTGTCAGAGTGAGGTTTTTATACTGAAGGGGATTCAAAATCCCCGCCTCTAGGTTTGTGGTCATGTGACCGCCTCCGGGTGCGGTCACATGGTCCTGAATGCGGAAGTGCGGCTGGACGGAGCGGCGGGGATCAGGTAAGTCCGTGACAATCTTCATTTAGAAGGTGTCAAGGAAACCCGACATCCAGGCTTCGTGGGATATTTATTAAAAAATTCCTTAATGAGCCTCTCAGCGTTGAGACACCTCTGTGGTATCCAACATCACTCTTCTGGGCCATAACCGTTCCATTGCACTAAGAACTGGACCTGACCTTGAACTTTTCTTGAGTCCAAAATGCTCTCAATGATGAACTCATGATCACCATTCACAAGCAGAGGCCAAGGCCTATTTGAAAGAGGCTGATTGAGCTTGCTAGGGGACACAGCTTTTTTTAGAAGAAAGCAATGGAAGGTGCAGGGAAATTTTAAAGAAGGTGGTAGCTTAAGTCCGAAGGCCACTGGGTTGATCTTTTCCTCAGCCGTAAAGGGTCCAATGAATCGGGGTCCTAGTTTCCTACAGGGTTGCCTCAATTTGATGTTTTGTGTAGACAACCAGACTCGATCCCCCACTTTCAATAAACACGATGACAGTCAGCAAAGGATTTAGACTTGTAAGAAGATTGGCGCAGTGCGGAGTGCACCTTTTTCCAGACGGACTTTAGCCGAGATGTGAAGGCAGGAGTCCCAGAATCACCAGCGAAACAACAGAGGAGAAAGAGTTCGCTTTCGGATGGAACCCGAGGTTACAGAAGAACGGGGATATATGTGTTGCAGAATGGCAGGAATTGTTATATGCAAACTCTGCCCAAGGTAAGAGAGAGGACCAGTTGTCATGAAACTTGGAAACATATATGCACAGGAACTGTTTCAGGGATTGGTTTTTTTTTTCCGTCTGACCATTTGATTGTGGGTGGTAGCTGAAGACAAACTAATTTTGATCCAGAGGGAGTTGCAAAAAGACCTCCAGAACTGTGCTATAAACTGGGACCCTCGTCTGCTTCTGGCATCCAGCAGCTTGGGTAATGGTACAAAGTGCTCCATTTTGCTGAAATGATCAATGACCACCCAGATGGTGTTATGACCCGAGGACCATGGGAGGTCGACAATAAAGTCCATTGAAAGATGTGTCCAACGCCTGCCCGGAGTAGGCAAGGGTAGCAGTTGACCAGGAGGACGGTTCCTAGAGGATTTGTTTCTGGCAGATTCTGGGCAGGTGAGGACGTAATTCTCCACAAACGAAGACAAAGTGGGCCACCAAAGCCAGCAGGACAGTATTTCGATGGTCCTTCGGATTCCTGAATGACCTGCTAAGTGGTTGTCGTGGCATTCAGTGAGGACTGACTTCCTCAGATGAACTGGGACAAACAATTTAGCTGTAGGAGTCTGAACTGGAGTAATCTTCTGGAACTGGCGGAGTGTGGCCCCAAAATCTTGAGTTAGACCGATTTGAATGGAGGACAAGGGAATAATAGGGTGCGGGTCAGGAGGCTGAAGATGGCATGCCATGCAGCTCCGGGACAAATAGTCAGCTTTGATGTTTTCTGAACCCGGACGGAATGTGATGATGAAATTAAACCGGGTGAAAAACAAAGCCCAGCGGACCTGCCAGGGATTTAGGCTTTTGGCTGTCTGAATTTACTGGAGGCTTTTGTGGTCAGTGAAGATTGTAGTGACATGGGTTGCTCCTGCTAACCAATGCCGCCATTCTTCAAAGGCCCACTTGATGGCCAACAATTTGCGATTTCCAACGTCATAGTTAATTTCAGCTGATGAGAATTTCCTGGACAGATATACACAAGGATGCAATTTCTTACTTTGTGGATCTTTTTGAGAAAGAATGGCGCCTCCTCCTACATCTGAGGCATCCACTTCCACAAAAAACGGAAGTTCTGGGTCTGGGTGCCCAAGAACGGGTGCAGACTTGAAGGCGGCTTTAAGGGCAGAAAAGCTCGCCAATGCCTCTGGAGACCAATTAGCTGTGCTAGCACCCTTCCGGGTGATAGGAGCCACCAGGAAGGGAAACGAGCGTATAAACCTCCGATAGTAGTTAGCGCATCGAGGAATCTTTGAATTGCTTTCAAGTTAGTAGGGAGGGCCCAGTCCTGGATAGCTTGAACTTTACTGAGGTCCATGGAAAAACCAGATGATGAGATAAGATATCCTAAGAAGGTCACCCTGGAGACCTTGAACTCGCATTTTTCCACTTTAGCATAAATTCTCCAGAACCTCCTGAACTTGTTGACGGTGCTGAGATAAGGTTTGAGAGTAAATTAAAATATTATCCAAATAAACCACCACTGTTTATCCCAGGAATTTATGTAAGACATTTGTTGATTAGGTCTTGGAAGACTGCTGGGGCGTTACACAGCCCGAACGGCATCAGCAGATACTCATAATGTCCGGAGTGAGTATTGAAGGCCGTCTTCCACCCGTCTCCCTCTCTGATGCGTATAAAGTTATTAGCACCTCAGAGGTCAATCTTTGAGCTGGTCAAATAAAAAGGAAATTACCAGCAAGGGATATGTGATTTTGACCGTGATTTTATTCAGGCCACGGTAGTCTATGCAGGGTCTTTTTTGGCCAGAAAAAACATCCAGCTCCTACTGAGATTTGGAAGGGCGGATAAATCCTTTTTTCAGGTTTTCCTCCATGTACGGTTCCATAGCTTGGGTCTCTGGGACAGATAAGGAATACAGATGCCGTTTGGGCAATTTAGAACCAGGTATGAGATCACTAGCACAGTCATAGTCTCGATGAGGTGGGTGAGAGTCAGCCTTCGTTTTACAGAACACATCACCGAAGTCCTGGTAAGGGGTAGGGTCTTAGAGGTAGGGTCAAGCAAGTGGAAGAGCACTCTGGAATCCAACAGATGATCTCCCCCTTTTTCCAGTCAATAAGGGGATTATGACTTTGAAGCCAAGGATACCTCAGAATCAATGGAGCGGAGGAACAGGTGATCAGGAAAAATGAGAGCTCCTACAGATAAGAGTACCAATGGCGTCTTGGCGAGTATTCTGCCCCCAACCAATGCTCAGTTTGATTTCCGGAATACCAAGCGTCTGAGCCAAGTGGATATCCAGAAAATGACCTGCTGCAAACTAGGCGTGCAGGGACTAACAAGTAATTTTCTGAAGAGATTACTTGGAGACCTAAGCGCACCTCTTCACCAGCGCTTAGGTTTAGGCGTTTCCCGACTTGATAGGACAGGAACAAACTCAGTGGCCCGATTGAAAACAACACATGCAGAGACCCAGAGAGCACCGTCTGGTACGTTCTTTAGGAGGCAGACGGTATGCGCCCAACTGCATGGGTTCAGAGGTATCCAGAAAGCTAGAACCAGACCTTGGTGGTGAGCAAGGAGGTATAGATGACTCTCTCTCAGCTTTCCTCTCCTTGATTCGATGATCAATTTTGATCACAAGTTACATCAAACTTTCAAGTGAGGTTGGCGTAGGATACTGAACTAAGGAGTCCTTGATTTGTTTGGTAAGGCCTAAGAGGAACTGACTCCGCAGTGCTGGATCGTTCCACTCACTATCGGTTGACCACCACCAGAATTCTGCACAATACTCCTCAGCAGAACGACGTCCTTGCCTTAATGCCCGAAGATGGGACTCAGCTGAGGCCATTCTGTCTGGGTCGTCATATAGCAGACCCAAGGCCTGGAAGAAGGCATCCATGGTTTGCAAGGAGGGACTCGCTGGTGGAAGGGTGAAGGCCCAGGACTGGGGATCGCCCTGGATTAAGGAGATTACGATACTGACTCTCTGCTGTTCAGAGCCAGAGGAGCGTGGTCTCAGACGAAAATATAACTTGCAATTCTCTTTAAAGTTGCGGAAGGCAGATCTGCTTCCAGAGAATCAATGGAGTCCTGTGGAACCTGCAGATTTCTGGAGGACTCTTCTTGTGCTGACAAGCGATGAGACTCTGTACAACTTATGATAAAGCCTGGATCTGATTCGCCAGGACCTGGGCTGGAGAAAGGTACAGGAGGTAATACATGGTGTAGGGACCGGCCAGAGATCTGCGGAGTGGGCAGAGCACAGGTAGAGATGACAGGTGCTAGCTGGATCATGGCCACAGGCAAAGGTTCTGAGTCCGGGTATAGGCAGAAGGTCAGGGTCACAAGTAAAGATTCAGAGTCCTGGCACAAGCAGAAGGTCAGGGTCACAGTCAAATATTCAGAGTCCAGGTTCGGGCAGAAAGTCAGGGTCACAGGCAAATATTCAGAATCCAGGAATGGGCAGAGGTCATGCACAGGAAAACAATCTAAGGTTAAACACCAACACAGCACAGAAGCAGGCAGCAATACTGAAAACAGAACTCTATAACCGGCAGTGAGGCTCAGTCCTCACTGCCTTAATTAGTGCTAAGGACCAATCAGGGCAGAGTCCTGCAAGTGCTCCCAGGTTTTTGCATAATAAATTACTGGCACTGCTGCCAATAAACAAGCAGAGAGCAAAACTGCGTTAACCTAATCAGTCATAATTGGCTGAACCTAAACAGCCCTGTGCGCGCGCGCCCGTTTGTTTCACAGCTGGCCGGGCGCGGCAGCAGGGAGCTCGAAGAGGAAACCGGAAGTGACGCACCGGTCGTCATGGAGATGGCCGGGGCGCCACTCACAGAATCCCGAGAGTCGCGGTGGTGCCCGAGGCTGCCGCAACTGCTGACATGAGCTAGACTAAATTCCCCCTAAATTCTATTCTTCTTGCAGCTGCAGCATTCTCCTACAAGCTGTTGCACAAACCCTGAAAATGACCCTAAATATTTTGGGACACAGACAGCATCTCCTGCATGTCATTGTCATTTTTTTGAAAGTTATGGACCACCAAGTTGATTGTGTGAGCAAAACAGGGAATGTCCCCTGCTGTAGTGCTCTAACAATATTGGTGGAGTTATCAGAAATCACATATCCTCAGGAGAGTCCAAGAAGGATAAGCCATGTTGCAATGATATCCCTTCATTTTTCAAACAGGTTGTTAGCGGTATTACCTCTAACCTGCGCCTTGTCTCGTCTCTGATAACCACCTCTCACTCCCTCCTTCAAAACTTCTCCCGTGCTGCTCCCCACTTATGGATTTCCCTACCACGCTCAATCAGACTTTCCCACAGCCTTCAAATCTTTAGATGTTCTTTGAAAACCCATCTCTTTTTTTTTTTAGAGGTGACCTTATCCTCGATAACACTATTCACACTAATGGACCCTCACAACTATCCCAATCTCCACTCTCGCTCCTCTTGTTTCCGCTGAGCGCTGAGCGCTGTGCCCTCTTCCCTTTAGAATGTAAGCTCTCTAATGAGCAGGGTCCTCCATACCCTTTGTTTGCATGTCTCCAGTCATTTTGTCTGCCTTGTCTGTTGTCTTCCCTACTGTAGGGCGCTGTGGAACACTGTGGTGCCTTACAAATCTACAATAATAATAATAATAATAATAATAATATGCCTCTTAGTGAAGCAGATGATATACAGAGTAGCCTGCCTCTGAAAAATGGGACATTCTTGGGTACATGCTACTGCTGTCCCTGCTGGTGAAGGCGAATCACCAACCCAGTGGGCTGTCACAATCATATAATCTTTAGTTTGCCCAGTTCCGCTTTTCCACATATTTGTGGTTAAGTGTACAGTGGGTGGAATGGCCAGAGCCGTAACTAGGGTCGTGCGGGCGGTGCCGTCGCCCGGGGTGCAAGCCCGAGGGTGCACAGCAGCCGCCCGCTACCTTCCCCTCTGTGTTACATAGTAAAAAAAATACATCTAAAAAAAAAAAAACAGGAATGCTCTCTGTATAGTATGGAGGTCACAGGAATGCTCTCTGTATGGTATGGAGGTCACAGGAATGCTCTCTGTATGGTATGGAGGTCACAGGAATGCTCTCTGTATAGTATGGCGGTCATAGGAATGCTCTCCATATAGTATGGTGGTCACAGGAATGCTCTCTGTATAGTATGGAGGTCACAGGAATGCTCTCTGTATTGTATGGCGGACACTAGGAGGCTCTTTATATTGTGTGTGTGTGTGTGTGTATATATATATATATATATATATATATATATATATATAATAATTTCGTGTGATGGTGATAAGGGGGCACAATGTGATAAAAATGGCTCCATGGCACGGTTAGATAAAGGAGAAACTGTGATGGAGGGCACAGAGGGATGAAGTAGCAGTGTGATACAGATGGTACCGTTACAATTATGTTTTAATTTGTTTCAGTGAGTTTTATTTAAAAAAACAATTCATTTTTTATACAGCTAGCATTTGACAGCTGCATTTAAAGTACTTTGATTCTATGGAGGCTTATTACATAAAGATCCTTACAAAGCCAGACCGTGAAGAATGGGGAGGGAGGGGTTTCAGTGCGGTTTAGAACTTGTAAAGCGATAGCCACGCCCCCACAGTAGGTTGACAACACCCACTCGGCTATTGACACTCCCACTTAGATGGGGGCGCCAGTGCCCTGTCTCGCCCAGGGCACTAAAATGTCTAGTTACGGCACTGGGAATGGCATTTTGTAGCCCAATAATTACATGTTTAAGAACCTTTTGGTAGAGGTGAGGAATAGCTTTTCTAGTAAAATGGTGATGGAATTTGGTAACGGGGACAGAAGACCTCCAGTAACTGTCTAAAACAAGCTGCATTAATAGTGGATATTGGACACAGATCTAATAATAAAATAGTCGCCATGGCGTCTGTGATCCGCTTTGCGACTGGGTGACAGCTATCATCTTACTTCCTCTTGCAAAGGATAGTTTAACAGACAATTGTTGTATACTACTAGTAGTTTTCTCCTTGGTCTGCTTCTGTGTTGAAGATCCACCCCCAGCACCAGGAGCAGCAGCAATGGGCCTAACGGTCAAGGATTCTCCTGAGGAGTCCTGGATAGGGGAGGAGTCATCTCACCTTAGAAGCATAAATACAGGACTAACTACGATCACTTGTGAGGATATTGATGATGAAGGTGTTGTGGGTGTAAATTGCAGGTGCTGGGATCTAGCTGAGAGAAGGGAGGTAGCTGATGCTGGACTGCTTGGTTGTTATTTTTTAGCATAAGTTTCTGATTATCACAAAAGCTTTCCATGAACTCACTTCAAATGGCGTAAGATGGAGGAGGTTCCTAGATGGTTAAGGTCCCTACCCAGGGGCGGATCTAGATAATTGGTGTACCGGGGGCGTATTAGGGGGGGGGGGATTTAGGCCCCGCCCCCTTTCTGCCTTCTGAGGCTGCCGGCGGCTGCACACTATGTGCAGGTCCAGTCTGCAGAGACAATGTGCTGCCCGGCTGCTCTGATTGTGTTTAAAACACAATCAGAGCAGCCGGGCAGCACACTGTCACAGCAGAACGGACCTGCACATAATGTGCAGCCGTCGGCAGCAAGCCCCTGCTAGGGGGGGACGATTGCCCCGATCGCCCCCCCTGGATCCGCCACTGTCCCTACCTCTACTGACTCCGGCTTTACAATGCTACAAATGGCTAGACAAATGTCAGGATTTGTGTAAAAATAATTCCACACATAAGAGGTGGATTTTTTGGTCTTATGCCCAGACATGACAATAGCCTTCTTCTCATCACTGGCAAGAACTGCTTTCACTGGTGTATGACTCCATACAGTAGAGTTAAGCTTTAAGCCCATTGTTAGCTTGTTTTGTGGGGGCCCAAACAAACCAAGCACTTCAACCACAAAAGTGGCAGCTGGACTGCTTGCTTTGTTAAACTGTACATGTCCTTTTCAATATCTTACTTAAGGACAAGGACAAAGGACAAAGGACAATTCCATCTTGCACAACTTTTCTTTTCTGCCACTGCTGTGTGGCAATGTTTCCTAGATGTGCTATGAACTGCCATGTGTTTGTGTCATTGCTCAGTCACTTAGCATCCAGCCAGGTCGCTGCAGTCTTTGTTTGAAAGTGTATGAAAATAATTGTGACCTGTGAGGTGGTCAAAATTGACTGCAAATGACTTCAAATTGTGTTAATAATAAAGTAGGGGGGGGGAAGCAAAATTATGTGATTTTAGAAAAAGAAATAGGGATTTTAGATAAAAATAGGGATTCAAAATATGCAAGGGCCGTTTTGCCAAAACCAAAACACGAAGTTAATCCAGATCCAAAAACAAAACTAGAACAGGGGGGTCAGTGAACATATAATGCAGTGAAGCAGCAATACTTTACTTTTTCTTTTTCAGAGAGCTGCAATACTAAACAAGGTGCATCATTGGAGTTTATTTGTTCTTTAAGGGAAGGCTCAGTGTTAATGGGTTTTTTACCACCTTGGTTACTTTTTTCGAATGTATTTTTAGTGAATGCATCTATTGCTTTTGATATACAACTCTAGGATACCTAGGATGTCCTCCTTTTATGAACTGCTCAATATTCCCTCACACGTTATACGAATAGAGATTAATGCATACAAAACAAAAAGACAATTGTTGTCAACACTTATCCTTAATACTGGATATCTGTGCCTATCTAGAAAAATGAAAACATGAGGTATTGGTCAAAATTTGATCAAAACATTTAAGCCTGCATCCCAGTGTCAAGGGTACCTCATTGTATGCAGGTTCTACACTGACCTATATGCATACTTGCCAACTCTCCCGGAATGTCCGGGAGACTCCCGAAATTTGGGTTGGTCTCACAGACTCCCGGGAGAGCAGGCAAGTCTCCCACATCCCGCAACTGCCTTCCCAAAATGCCGTGATTAGCGGTGAATTGCCAAAATGACGCATTTGGCCACGCAACGCCCCCTCCCGCCCCTCTCCAGGACAGCAGTTGCCAAAAGTAGGCAAGTATGTCTATATGCTTCAAATACCATTAAAATGCAGTTAAAATCAGTTACACTCACTTCCCTGGTATATGGTCTTACATCTATGAAGGGCTGGCTTGTGGGCCAAATGAGCCCTAAATATTATATTCTATTTTTACTTTTTATTATGGACAAAATGATTATCTAAAATAGATAGTATAAAGGAAAAAACCTGATAATACCACATCTTTAATATTTTTAATTGGATTCAAATTACTCTGCTCTGCAAGGATAAACCCATTTTCTCCTCCATATAACACATTAAAAAACATTCAATTCCTTTACAACTGTTTTAACTGAGCTGTCTCCAAGCCTTTCATTAAATGGCACTTGTCTATTAAAGATTTACTATGAAAAGGAAAATTACTTAATATATCATGAAAAGGCAGGAAAAGCGGACTCAGATATGTTTGACATATCTAAAGTGCATTTCTGACAGCTGGAGGTACAATGAACAACTTTTCAAATTAATTTTAAATACCACTAACTCCTTGGTGGTTTGTCTAGCTCTCTACTCAATGTAATTCATGTTTAAAAAAGTAGCACAGGTGCTTTGTGGAATAACTGCTTTTAAGGGAAAAATACACTTTTAATCTGCTTGTGAGATATTATACTGACAAATTAGCATTTTTACAAAGTTCAATTCTTTGGCTAGAAGAAAAAGCAACGCGATTTAGGAGGCAGTTGCAGACTGACATAGTTGAGCACCCCAGTGCACAAATTAGTAATTGCCCCCCCCCCCTCATTTTTGCCTAGACACTTCTCCTTAAACACATACATACATACATACATACATACATACATACATACATACATACATACATACATATATACATACATGCATACTATACCAGCAGTATTCTTTACCAACTGACAAATATTCCTTAGTGAACTGTTTGTTAGGTAAAATAATTATTACCCCAGGCACCTCTCAGATGTCACTCAGATTCTTGCATGGATGTCAGACTATTGTGGAACTTAAATTCAAATCTCAAATTTATGAACTCAAAGGATATAATTAAGAAGCCTTAGATGAAAACAACTTAACTGTAATCATAATAAAAATAATGTTGCTTACTAATAAAATATTTAAATATAATATATTTATGTAGGAAACTGCTCTTCTAATTGCCTAAAAGTTTATGTGTTCTGCAGGTAAGAAGGAAGATTCTGAACAATAGGGGGTCTATTTAACACTGCTGGCCAATGGGCGGCAGTAAGATTAATTTTGTATGCATGCATACCGCCCTCCAGTGGTGGGATTCAGCCGGTTCGCACTGGTTCTATAGAACCGATTCCTAAACTAGTTGCGGTTCGACAGAACCGTTTGCTGGCCTGCTGTGCGGCGGCGGCGGCGGCGGGGGGGGGGGGGGGGGGCGGGAGGTGAGTCGGGGGGTTTGCGGGCGGGTTCTGGGCTGCTCCTCTTCGTTGGTGGGGGGAGCAAAAAAAAATAAAATAGAGATTTACTCACCTGAATGCGGCCGCGCCGGCGTCCCTCCTTCCTCTCTGCTCTGTTAATGCTGAATGACAGGCGTGACATCATCAAGTCACGCCTGTCATTCAGTGAGGAGCAGCGCGGAGAGGAAGCAAGAAGACAGAAGACTGAAGAGAGGAGAAGAAAAGAAAAGCTAATAGAAAGGTAAGTGAAAAAAGGGAATTAAGCAGAAAGGCAAACTATGAGGAAAAAGGAGGTGAGAGAGGCACAGTAAGGAAAAAGGAGGTGAGAGAGGCACAGTAAGGAAAAAGGAGGTGAGAGAGGCACAGTAAGGAAAAAGGAGGTGAGAGAGGCACAGTAAGGAAAAAGGAGGTGAGAGAGGCACAGTAAGGAAAAAGGAGGTGAGAGAGGCACAGTAAGGAAAAAGGAGGTGAGAGAGGCACAGTAAGGAAAAAGGAGATGAAAGAGGCACAGTAAGGAAAAAGGAGGTGAGAGAGGCACAGTAAGGAAAAAGGAGGTGAGAGAGGCACAGTAAGGAAAAAGGAGGTGAGAGAGGCACAGTAAGGAATAAGGGGAGAGGCACAGTAAGGAATACGGGGAGGAGAGAGGCACAGTAAGGTAAAAGGGGGGGATGGGAGAGGCACAGCATGAGAAAAAAGGGGGGAGATGCACAGATTGAGGGAAAAATGGGGAGACAGGCACAGTATGAGGAAAAAGTGCGGGGGAGAGTCACAATAGTAGGGACTATTAATTTAAGATGGGGTGGTTTGGGGGTGAGTTTGGGGAGAATGAGGTCTCTATTAAATGTGCCTATGAATTATTTAATGGCAGTGACAGGTTCGGGAAATAGGTATATTTCTGAAATGCAAATACTATTCATTTATTGCTGGACCTGTTTGTAGGGAGGGAAATAGGTTTATTTATTAAATATGGATACTATTATTTTAATGTTGGGGCTGGAGGAAGGCCTAATTATTAATCGTGGGTGGTATTGATTTAACCTCGGGGCTGGCTGTAATTTTCTAAATGTACCCATTTTTTTTCCAAATAGGTCCTCCAACATTCCAGGATCCAGACAAGCCGCAACTAAAAAAACCTGCAGCACAGGTGGTGAAAGTAAGAAGAACAGGTAGGAGAGAGCAGCAGAGTCTGTGAAACGTTGTGATTCTAGTGGGACAATCCTAATTTTTGGTGACCGTTCAATGGTGTACACAACAATGCAGGTTTTTTGGTCTGTAGGAGGGTGCATCAACACACCCATTAGCAATTTTGAATAAATATTGAATACAATTTTAGTACATTATATATATATATATATATATATATATATATATATATATATATATAATTTTTTATGTTAGTTATAATGTGCGGTATCATTGCTAGTTTTAATGTGCATTATCAATGGTATTTTTAATATGCGGTATCATTGCTAGTTTTAATGTGTGGTGTCAATACCAATTTTAATGTGGTGTTTTGATGATTGTTTTAATGTACAGTATTTTAGTTTGTGGAAACAATGATATTTCTTATGCAGACAACCCAGGCGAGCCCTCTGGGAGAGCTGTAAGTGTCATACTGTGGGCTGTAGGTGATGTAATGCAGCATCTGTCACTATTTAGATCTTAGGGGCCCCCCTGTCTTAAGTGCCCCGGGCCCCCCAAAGCCTTAATCCAGCTCTGTGTGCGGCTGCTTTAAATTTTTACACCTTGTGCACTGCAGCTTGCCCTGCTGGCCTGGACAACGATCCCAAATCAGTTTAATAGCTCACACCGGCCTGGCTCTGCTGTTCTAAGCTGTGCAGGGCTGTTCAGGCTGTCAGTCATCATGTAAGCCCCACCCTGCCTCCCTTGTTCTTTGCAACAATTGGCTCCCCCTAAACGTGTCCTGAACGCACAACAGACTGTGCAGAGGAGAGATGCGAGAAGAAGATCCAGCCCAGGGTGGAGGCCGCGGAGCCACCATAAGCCATCACGCGGCAGCGCAGAAGAGCAGAGCAGACAGGCAGCCCAGGCCGGGAGTACGGACATTACTGGGTCACTCACCGTCGCCGACCGGTCGGCATCTGGGGTGAGTAACCGTGATGATGCTGATGTGCTGAGCCTGTCACTGCAGGTCTTACCGGCCTACCGCTGAAGGAATGGAATCCTACTCCTACAGTGCAAAGATGGTTAAGGGTAAATCACACAGCTGATGATGCTCGGATAAAAGCAAAGAAAATTGCAAGTGAGGACGCCAATCAAACAGCAATATGGAAATATCTTCACTAACTGTTTGTGAGGTATTTAATATTAAAAATCTTCCGTTACACATAATCTAGTTGTCTTTACCTCTTTTACTGTTCTTATTGCAGTATTTAATGCGTGAATTGTTAGACTACCTTTCGGTATATCTTTTTGTATAGTTAAAATGGTCATTAGGACATAGAACCTGTTGTTAATTTTTTTGAATCCCACCACTGCCGCCCTCCCAAACTAACCAGAATCTCCTTCACCTGCAGCCTAATGATGCTGGTGAATGGAGGCTCTAATCCCTGTGTGGCAATTGCGCATGAACAGCTGTTTGCATAGCCACAGGACCAGGCAATGGATGAGAAGCGTCTTCTCCTATGGACCCCATTTAAAAGTTAAACTAACGCCATTTAATATGGGGTTCGTTTTTAAAGGCTGGTGGTGAAAAGCAAAGCTATGGGGACTGCAGTGACCAGCGATATACAGGTTAAAGCAAGAGAAATCCCTAACTTTTCCTTTAACCCATTTTTTAATTCATTAATTAAAAAATTATTTTCATTTTTAATTAACCCCTCGATAAATTAAAAGAAAAGCTGCGTGGCCAGTTTCTGGAAAAAACAGCAATTTTCTTCACATTTTTGACTCCTTGCAGCTTAGTAAATAGACTCCTGAGGCTAGGTACACACTTGCCCGATGATTGCACGAAAAACCTCCAATCAGCCAACATCCAACCGTTTGGTAAGATATCGTGTGAGTGTGTATAGTGAAACGATGATCTAAAGTCGTCCCAAAGTGCCGATCATCGTTTCATTTGGTTGGTCGTACTGTTTAATATTTTCTGACCAATCATGTAGTGTGTATGCCCTTAATTTGTTCGTTCTGAGACAGAATGTTTTGTTTCAGAGTCACAGAAGCTAAAGAAATTCATTAGGACATGTGGATAGCTATAACAAGCCGGTTTTAATCAGTGTGACAATGTGACAATGATGAATGAATGAATGAATATTGTGCTGTCATTCTCTGAAGACTAGAGGACCAGATGACGAGCAAAGATCTGAAGGTAAGTGTGTATGCATGAATCGTTAGACTGATCGGACTTTCAGTCAATAGGTACAATCGTTTGAGATAACACGTCAGTCAGAAAATTCTTTAGTGTGTACCTAGCAAGTCTTCACTCCTTGAAATGTAGATAAGACACGGTAAGCAACAACTGGTCTACATGGCAGTAAACATAATTTTATGTTGTTTGGGGACATGGTGCCAAACAGGTCTCAAAGGGAACTTGAACCGGAGATATTTAACCAATTTTGCACCCAAAAAACTTTCTTGTACAGCAAATTACAAAATCTCTAAATTTCTTTGTTTTGCTGTGTGGAAATAAAAGCAAACTAATCACAATCCTAACAGCGCACTGTATGTCAACTGAATAATATCAAAGATGGAAATAATGAAAAATAAAACATATAGGGCTAACATCCCAACTACACATGCTGTTAGTTAGAAAAGTAAAAAAAATAATAATATGATCTTGCTCATACAAATTAGCCTGAAATGCAGCTGTGAGGGGAATGTGCTGTTCTCCACTGAAATACACCAAAGAACTAAAACAAATGGATACACAGTGCTGTAGCTGGCTCAGTTGATGAGCAACAACAAAAACCAACACAATGTTCAAAAAACACATTCATTTATTAACAAATCCCAAAATTAAAATTAGTAATATGATGAATTGGATCGATCAAATAGTAATGTTAAAACTATCAAGGAAAAGATGGATATATACTATGGGTACCTAAAAGTCACAAATGCAAAAAAGGCCTTTGGTTAGATGAAATGTCCAATATTAATGTATGAGTTTCACTAGTCCCAACTGTTCAGAGTTGGCAGCAATGGACATAGACAAAGAAACCTCTGCTGCTTTATTGAATTGAGATATCAGAAATCCATGCTGGCATGCGCACACCAGTACCAGCTTATTAAGGTCTATTACATATGTTAGATCTAAAATTCTGACCCAAGTCAGCCTGTGGTGTCAAGTATATCTGGAAGCGCTTCAATCAGCTGGAGAGAATTGACACAGACCAAGTTCTGTATACAAGGAATATTCTCTAGTTTATTGATACAAAGATACAGGTTTTTATAGGCTACTGAATAAATGGATCCTACGTCATATGCATACAATAGTTTATACCACTAGTTTATGAGAAGCGCTACTGATTAACTTTCTCACGTATTCTTGAGGTGTTTACTTTTCTCCCCCTTCTAAGGACAGATGAGCCTATTATTTCTTATCTCAAGGGGAGTTGGAGATATGCTATGTGCAACACCATGGATACAGCTCCCATACTACCAGCTGGATATGAAGCTCATTATTGTTTTCATAACTGGTTACATTCTTCAGGTGTTCCCTATTAGTTCAACTTCAAGGCCATAGGCTCACGTATTGCAAAACTGCAAGTTAACAGAAAAATGAATAATCTCTTCTAGCAAATAATATTTCTATACAAGTTACAATAAAATGGCTGAACAAAGGCCTTATGAGGCCTTAACAAAAAATCATATTTAACATTTCCCATCTTTTATTCAATTTTCGACCCTTTCTCCTCCTACCTACCTAATCCTATCTATAGAACCACATTCTTAATAAGCAGGTACTTATACACATGTAGGAGGCCACATGCATAGAGTTGGTCCCCTTAGGAATCTGTCAACTCATCCCCCACTAATAAGCCTGTGATCCTCCCTGTCCTAACTTGATTTATGAGGAGATGCATTTTGGCAAATGTCCATGTCTAGAAAAGATGGTTTCTTAGAAGATGGTTTCTTAAAAGATGGTTTCTTAGTAGGTAGTTAATGAGTCTATAGTAGTTCTGCAGGCCTTGCATGTCCTTTGTTCAATCTTTAGTAGTTTCTTGTTGCAAACTCTGCAGTTCTTTGGCTTTGCTAGTCCAAATAATTCATGACACTCATAGTCTGGTCAGGTTTCAGAAGTAATTTCTGTGATCATCAGAGGTTCGGGATTTTCAGTGGTTCCCTTTTTGGAGAGACAACAATCAAGTGTCAGTAACTTCTTAATCAGCCATATATTTAGTTTCATTATCACCTATACGATCAACAGGATTGCTAAACCATTTGCTACTAATGCCAATATTTCCAATATCTAACATGAATCATTACTGACAACTTTACCAATGAGGTTATGCATCTGCACAAAGACATTTTCAGAGTTTACTCTACTATGAGTGCAAATTGTTGAGCACTCCTTCCCATATGTTTCTCACAGTGGCATAGGCAATATGTCACTTAACTGTCTGTTTCATACTGGGTTAGGGAGGCCTTAATCCCTACTTCAGTCACAATTATTCTGGCAAGACATATCAATACAATGAGACAGTCATTTCTATTTATCAGAACAAGACTCCCCTGATTTGAAGACTTTGCAGTGTTATGCGTGAATCCAGGTGTCTCTTTCCTGTACTTTCACTGCCATGGGAGTCGTCAACAGGACTTGATAAGGACCCTTGTATCTGGGTTCAAGACTTCTCCTGATGTGCTTTCTCACGACCACCCAGCCCCCCAGGGTGCAGTTTATGGGTACCTGTATCAAAATTAGGGTTTGCAATGGAGGAGAATATTTGACCATGTATTTCAGTTAGTTGTTTCTATAATAAGGCAACATAATTCAACAAATCACTATATACATGGTGTAGTTGCTATGGAAAATAACAGCCTGTTCTGTTTGCTGTGCCAAACAATATCTCATATGGTGTTAAACCTGTGTCTTTCCTAGCAGTATTTTTTACTGAGTGCAGGTAAACATGAGATCCATGGCAGACCTGTTTCAGCCATTATTTTCTGCATTTTCAATTTCAGTGTACCATTAAGGCGCTCCATACATCCTGAACTTTGGGATCTGTAGGGGGTGTGATAGTTTCTGGAATCCTTGCCCCGTAAAGTGTATCCCTCTGTCACTTACAATGACCTCTGGTACACCATATCATCAGATTACCTCATTCGCAATTTTCTTGGCTAATGCTTTAGCATTTGCTTTTCTATACAGCCATGTCTCCAGCCAGTGACTAAAGAAGTTGACACAGACAAGCACATTCTCAAAGCCCGAGCATTTGGGAAGTTATAAAGTCTATCTGTATCCTCTTATAGGGATATTATGTCTGGGGTGTGCTTTTCCATAGGACAGACTTACTCGGGTTACTTTGTGCACAGACTAGGCATTCTGCCACTAACGACTGTGCTGCTTGGGCGAACCCTGGTACTATCCATAAGCTGCTAGTGAGTACAACCATAGCATCTTTTCCCAGATGCACTTTCTCGTGTGCTATATTGGCCATAATGGGATAAACTACTTTTGGCAGACACAAACGCTGACCTTTACACCACTCCTTGCACTTCTAGTGCTCCATGTATTGCCCAAGTCTTTTTCTTATTTTCTGTTGCTTGTCTTTCCATAAGTTGGAGTGTGCTCTGGTCAAACAGGGGTCAGGGGGTCACCATGTAAATAGACTCCCCTTGGGGTACTGGGGCTATGGCGGCTTCCCGTGCGGCCTGGTCTATTTCACTTAGCTTCGGTGGTAGTATCTCTGTGTGTGTCTTCATCTTCATCACTGTTTGGAGGACAGCTGGAATGCAGTGAACAGTGCCCTGGTATGTTCATCATATTGACTGGTTTGCTTGCTGAACCCATAAGGTCCCTACTTTTCCATACAGGGCCATAATCATGCGCAATTACAAATGCATAACTTGAATCAGTGTAAATATTTACTCTTTGTCCTTTTGCATATATGCATGCAAGTGTCAGGGCCTTTAGTTCAGCTTCTTTTGCTGATGTGACTCGGTAGAGTCTGTTGAATCACTATTTCTGTGTGTGTGGTTACAGCACACCCTGTATAAGGGACAGGATTTATGTAATAGTGTGAACCATCTACAAAAAGAGTGATGTCTGCATCTGGTAATGGTTTATCTTTAATGTGAGATAAAACCAGAGATTCTTGTTTCATTAGTTCTATGCAATCATGTTCAGAAAAATTTTGTTTGCATTTTTTTTTTTTTTCCTTTCTTTCTGTTCAAGCTGGAATGGAATTCCCCCAAATCCCTAGGGTAACCCCAATATATACAGGTACTTCTCCCATCTTTTGAAACTTGCTGCAATAAGGCAGCAGGATTCAACATTGTGCACTGCTTAAGTGTAACGTTACTGGGAGTAAGCAGTGCTACTTCATTAGGATAGGCTTCAGTAAGGAGCATGTGGAATCCAAGGAAAAGGTTCTTGGTTTCTGAGTTCCACAAAGTTTACACTCATTAGATGGAGTGTACAGTACAACGGTTAAGACAGATGTGGTAACTTTTAATTCTTCTGGAAGAGAAACACTTAGCTTAAATAACCTGTTAATAAGCCACATCATCAGTTCTATTAGTGTATATAATAATGTGTTGGGCCACAATACTCACAAACACATTCCTGCATTGGGTGTAAACCCCTGTAGTCATGGGTTGCTCTTTTCTTTATTTGGTTGGGTTAAACTTTCATATTAGAATTTTCTAATTATGTATAATGATCTATACATTACTATGGGCCTGAGTCTGGTTCTTCCAAACTTGGCTTTCCTTTCTAGTCTAGTACACATCTACAGCGCACAGCAAAGGAAAATAACGTGCAATCTATATTCCTCCTGCTAATATCAATGAACTCCCCTCTCTGGTCTCCCTTGGACCTTTAAAAAACTTAAAATACAGTTTACTCAGATTCCCCTTGTCTGAAGGTCTTAACATATATCTGTGAACATGAGAGGCTCTGGGGCCTCTTGTGCTTCCTTTTTTTTTTTTTTGTCTTCTAATAAAAAAGGAAAGGGAGGAAGAAAATACACAGTGCGCTCGGCAAGTGTTATATGTCACTCATTTCACAATAGGAGGGAATGTCCTTTGTGCTGTATATCTTCATACTTAGTAAATCTGGCCAGTAACAAATGTTTTGTTTGTGCTTGGTTTCTGTCACAGCATGCAATACCGTTAAGGTAACTGGGTGTCCTAGCACAATATCTATACTCTTTTTAAGCACTAAAGCAGAGTAGTATGCAAGTGAACTTAGCTTGCGACCATGTATTTGTGTCAGTACCCCTTGTACATGTGCACTGACTTCATAACAAAATAATGTGAAAGGCTTGTCATAATCTGGCAAAGCCAGTGCTGGCGCTGAAGTTATTTCAGCTTAAAATTGGTTAAACATTTGGTTCTGCTCAGAGGAGAGTATAAATGGCTTGCTATGATCCAGAAGTGCTAATGCAGGAGCACATACAATTGCTCTTAAAGTCTTAAATCTTTTTCATTTCTGTAAAAATATAGAATTCCCATCAATGCATTACCATACCCACAATAAAAAGAATTATTTACAGTATATGACAATTATAGCACAGTAAATAAGGGCAGTAAATGTCTTTACAAACACTGATTTACTCAAAACTGTAATGAGGATACAAATAAAAACCTTTTGCTTTCTGCACATACAGAAAAACCACCTAGTTCATGCATTTGCTATGCGAATAGCACATAAACTCTAATATCTCTTTCCAAAACAAGGTAATCATTACTCAGAAGAGTTTACGTTATTTAAATCCTTCATTAGTTTATACTTATGTTTGTTGTGGTGCAAAGATGGTGCATTGGAAGTTAAATCAATGCAATCTGGATTGCCTAATGGGTCTTTGCAGCTGGAGACCTGTGAATAAAAAAAACTTTTGCATAGAGATTAACATTTATTTACTAGGAATTACTGTAACTGTAACATGCGTGTATACTGTTATCAGGTAACCAGTGAACAGCTGCTAAAAGCTTAACTGTGACGCTATGCGTTCCATGCCTTGATTTCCTCAAAGGGGCAGTCCCTAATTTCACAAATAGAGAATGTCAAAGTGACGAGACCTGGGCGAGTGTTCAAAGCCACTCCTTTCTTATCATCTCTTAGTACAGCCCTTTTAAATGACACTAATTAAATTTCCGGGTTTAGAAACATTCAATCTGGAATCTTGGTTCCAAGTATTCAACCATTTTAAAAGCAGCACTGTCTCATAAATCAGAGTACTCTCGTTAGACACAATACATTGTGTCTGTAAATCATTCAACATTTTCTCAACAAAATCTCTCTCCCGTGACCAAATATTCACACATATTTCTAGATTCTGTGATTTTCGTGTTCAAAGTAAAAATATATTCACTTAAGTCTCGCTCACAGACGACATTTTATCTCGTAACATTTCTTTAATGGCATAACAAACCCTCCTGATTTCTGAGAACATTCATCAGCGCCATTTTAACACAGATAAAAACAGCATGTAAGCTCACTCCCACAATTCTCAACTTCATTAAAGAGAAAGCTATATTTCTGAACTTCAGAAACAAAATTATTTTGTTCAAATACAGAAACGGCTTGTTGGATCCCAGCCAGCTTTGTTCTGACACTAGTACTTATAGTGATAATGTACATTATTTACAATCTTGTCCGTGCAATCGGACCAAACATTTTAAAACTTCTTTTGTATCTTTTTAAAAGCTTATCATTAAGCAATGAATGTACAACTTTTTCAACCTTGAAACATGTCTCTTGTAAAAAACGGACAAGACAGACAAACATTGTGATTTAAAGTAAATCAAACATCTCCCTTATAGAGCACTAAGACAGAGAACAAACAATGTGAATTATCACGGATCTCTCTCACACGCAGTAAGACGGAGACAAAACTCACATACAGAGAAAGAAAACTTAACTGACATCTTCCAGCCTACTGCTGTGGAACTACAAGTCCCAGCATTACACTAAATACAAGTTAGCTTCAACATGTTATCATCAATCAGCACTCCGGACACATTTTTTTAATTTTACATACATTGTCAAAAAACAAAAAACAGTGTGCTTCTTATCTCAACACACTGAAATCATTTACACAGAATAAGGGAGGGGCACATTTCACTTATTCAGCTGCACAGGATCAAACATACATTTATAATATACAACCTACTTGATTCATTATTCAGCTTCCGATGCATTTAGCATATCCACATATATTTCGACTTTTCAGATCTCTTAACTTTCCTGTGCCACCTCAAACAATCTCTTGGGGTTTGATCTCAATACCCCTTTGTTCTTGTCACATTACCACTTGCAACACCTTTGTTTCTCCATCCACACATATCTTTGGCTATCCCCGCTTTCTTGAAAAATTCCCTGCAGACCTTCTACTCCCCCATTTCCTTAAGTCTTTGTGCATCATATCTATGAGGGAGCTGCTGTCATTTGTTTACTATCTATATTACTCATATTGACAGTATTCTGTTGAGTCCAAATCGGGACTCTTATCTAGTTTCTGTGGGTTGTCCTTGCACTGGACGTCCCGTTCTGTGGACTCCTTGTACTGGATGTCCGTGCTAAATAGCTTCTTTGACAGTATCTGGGACGAAGGTCTTTTGGAAATCTCTCTTACACAATTTGGGCAGATTACAGAATCTCCCTTCTTTGATATACCTCTGGGGATGGTGTCTAAAATGTTCACTCAATGTTCAAAACAATAACTCTCTAAATCCCTCTATTCCATTACATGCTTCTTTGATCAATGTCTTATGTGACTTTTATGCTTTATACATCATACATAGGTACAAACACATGCACTCAAAATTCAATCATCTTTCAAAAATCTAATCAACAATACAATTACAGTAAACAAATTGGGTTAATACTGTATTATATTAATCAGATGATACTTGAGACTCACAAATTCGCGTGTCAGGTGCCTCAGACAGACATGAGGTGACCCAGACTAGGAAGACCAACGAGTAGAAATCTACTGACCGCGGATGTTGGGGTTCAATGTGCTGGGAAACCTCCGTTGTCTGTCTTGTAGCCTGCTGGACAGCGAATCTCTGTGGCGACCTCCAAGTTGTTAGATCTAAAATTCTGACCCAAGTCAGCCTGTGGTGTCAAGTATATCTGGAAGCGCTTCAATCAGCTGGAGAGAATTGACACAGACCAAGTTCTGTATACAAGGAATATTCTCTAGTTTATTGATACAAAGATACAGGTTTTTATAGGCTACTGAATAAATGAATCCTACGTCATATGCATACAATAGTTTATACCACTAGTTTATGAGAAGCGCTACTGATTAACTTTCTCACGTATTCTTGAGGTGTTTACTTTTCTCCCCCTTCTAAGGACAGATGAGCCTATTATTTCTTATCTCAAGGGGAGTTGGAGATATGCTATGTGCAACACCATGGATACAGCTCCCATACTACCAGCTGGATATGAAGCTCATTATTGTTTTCATAACTGGTTACATTCTTCAGGTGTTCCCTATTAGTTCAACTTCAAGGCCATAGGCTCACGTATTGCAAAACTGCAAGTTAACAGAAAAATGAATAATCTCTTCTAGCAAATAATATTTCTATACAAGTTACAATAAAATGGCTGAACAAAGGCCTTATGAGGCCTTAACAAAAAATCATATTTAACACATAGATCCATCACACAATGAAATGTTTAGAAGTTATATTGTAGTGGTATTATAGTGCTCACCTGCTCAAAAAGAGCAGTTCCAGCAGAGAACTGATCCACCCGCATCATCAGCAAGGCAAAAACTCCAGTGTATCCGGCAGCAATGCAGATAATTTAGAGACAAACTTAGTAATAGAGAACTGGTGAGCTATGATCGCCACTGCCCAGAATAATAATAGCTGTCCCAGCAAAGATGTGATCCAACCGCAGCCATGGTAAGGCAGAAACTCTGCTGTAACCGGCAGCATAGAGAGGAATGGAGCTGATGACAGTGTAGAAATGGCACAATCAAAATCACCACTGTGAACAGCAATACTCTGATTGAATAGTGAAAAGCAGACTGGGGTTTCAAGCTCTTTTGAAGAAGCACAAATAAACAGGCAACATTGAGGACCATAAATGCAGTGGTCGGCCAAGGAAACTTCAAATGAAAGAAACATCATGCTTACTTCCCTTTGAAATCGGAAGATGTCCAGCAGTGCCATCAGATCAAAACAAAAAAACAGTGGGGCCATAAGAAAAAATATACCTTCAACGTGGAAACAAGGCCCAGCGGCAGCAGATGTTCTAGACTGATGAATCAAAATTTGAAATATTTGGCTGTAACAGAAGATAGTTTTTTCGCCGAGCTGGAGAGTGGTACAGTAATGAGTGTCTGCAGACAACAGTGAAGCATGGTGGAGGTTCCTTGCAAGTTTGGGGCTGCATTTCTGCAAATGGAATTGGGGATTTGGTCAGGATTAATGGTGTCCTCACTGCTGAGACTTACAGGCAGGTACTTATCCATCATGTAATAGCATCAGGGAGGCGTCTGATTGGTGGCAACTTTATTCTACAGCAGCATAACGACCCCAAACATACAGCCAATGTCATTAATAACTATTTTCAGCTTAAAGAAGAACAAGGAGCCCTGAAAGTGATGATATGGCCCCCACAGAGCCCTGATCTCAACATCATCAAGTCTGTCTGGGATTACATGAATAGACAGAAGGATTTGAGCAAGCCTACATCCACAGAAGATCTGTGGTTAGTTCTCCAATATGTTTGGAACAACCTCCCAGCCGAGTTCCTTCAAAAACTGTGTGCAAGTGTTCCTAGAAGAATTTATGCTATTTTGAAAGGTGGTCACACCAAAGATTGATTTGATTTACATTTTTCTTCTGTTCATTCACATTGCATTTTGGTAATTGATAAAAAAAACTATTGCCACTTATATTTTTACTTTGCAGCATTTTTCCCCACATCTGCCTGTAACTTTCGCACAGTACTGTGTATACATATTATATATATTTAATTTCTGAACGCTATATTAAAGAACTTTATATTTCACTAAAATTCATTGTTTCTTTATTAAAGGGGGTAGTGGGGCACATATTATAGAGTGGTGTCTCTTTTAATATTAAATTGAATGTCTTGTTTTAAATTATTACAATTAAGGGTAATATTCAGCCCTTATGAAGGTTAGCGTGTATCAGAGCATCAACAGGGAGGTTATGTTTAGCATATTAATAAGGCTAAGTCAACTCATCATTGTCTCCATAATGTCAAAGGCGTAGAAATAGAAATTGCAGCTGCTGCATCTGCAACTGAATATAAGAGTCACAGGCAATCCATGCTGCAACCCCTGTTGTCTCCGCTTTTTAAGGGCAAATTTACCAATAAAGGTGTTGGTAGCAGTGGGACTGCCAATCAATGTTGTTGGGATTTACCCAGCTAGGAGCAGCACTGAATCAGGAAGTAACACGCTCTGGAGCAGTAAGGATGTAGTAGCATTTTTAATGCATCTGATGCGGGTAATTGCTGTGTGCTTAAGCATGTTTGTTGTCTCTTTAGGGGCTCATTTTGAATTAGATGTAAGCCCCAAAACTATTGTAAAATACACTTTTGCGCACTGTGCATATCCCTGCTTCCGTAGTATGCTTTTGAGTATCTCTGAATTATAGGCCAAGTATAGTAAAGGCGTATTCGTGTAATCGCTCTCTAGTTGGAGGTGGACACAGCCACAGATACACCTGTCAGGAGGAATGTCTGTTGCAGGTACTCTACCGTTGAAGAACAGACCCTTTGTAGTGTGTTTATTTTGTATTGCACATATTGTAAGAATAACTCAATATAAACATGTAAATGCACTCTTCTTTTGTATCATGTATTTTGCACCATTTATTTTACTCCTGTGCTTTTAACACAAATGTGTCCAACTGTAAACGAGCCTCTAAAGATGTGCTAATGATGTGCATGTCATTAGCACAGGATTTATATGTATGTAATTAATGTAGTTAATGTAGGTTTATATGTGGCCGATGTGTACTGTATGTCATATGTGACTAATATAAAATACAATGATATGTTAAAATGTAAGGCTATATGTGTTGTTAAGGCAAAGTAATTTTAATTTGCAATTAATGCAAATTGTGTGTGTGGGAGCTGGGGGGGGGGTTTAAAATGCAGCTAGAGTAATATAGGTGATGTTCTGTGGAGTAATATCTTTAGCTGTGCCACTGCATAATGTGAAATGATTAACATTATGCAAATTTAGACAATTTGGAAAATATGGACGACAGGGACATTATATATTCAGGGACACATCTTTTAATTCTAGAACTGCCCCCTGAAAATTAGGGCAACATTTTGTTTATGCTGGCTGGCATACATAAGAAGATAGGCCTCTTCAATTCTGACACTTTATGCTGTACAAGGTCATAAATCTGATATCTAGGCTTCATTACAATAAAATATTGGGCTTGTGGTTTTTATTTATCAAATTTATATTTTGTAAAATATGGTCATAGATATATAATATAGTCATCTCTGGTAACCACCTCTCACTCCTGCCTACAGGACTTTTCCCGTGCTGTTCCCCACTTATGGAATTCTCTACCATGCTCTATCAGACTTTCCCACAGCCTTCATTTCTTTAGACGTTCTTTGAAAACCCATCTCTGTTTTAGAGGTGACCTTATCCCCGATAACACTATTCACACTAATGCACCCTCACAACTATCCCAATCTCCACTTTGAACCACATTTGCTCCTCTTGTTTCAGCTGTACCCAATTCCCCTTAGAATGTAAGCTCTTTTATGAGCAGTGTCCTTCATACCCTTTGTTTTTATGTATGCATTTATTTGTCTACCTTGTATATACTCAGGGGCAAGCTGGGCTGGGGGGCAGGGGGCATCTGCCCCCCAGGCCGGTCCCATAATGGGCTACCTTAGGCTTGGTCACTGGGCCGCCTGCATTTTTTTGCCTGTTTTATGTATGTACTGTTACCCCTAGTGTACGGCGCTGTGGAGCACTGTGGCGCCTTACAAATCTACGATAATAATAGTAATAGATCATTTCTGGTGATACTACACAGTTATGGATAGTGCATGTTTGTCAGTCTAGTTCATTCCTACCAATGACCTCATTTTTTTAACACAAAAAACATTTGTAATACAAATTTGTGGCCAAACATTATTTCGGTAGTACACAAAATAGATATTCTGGTACACGTTAGCTTCTATGACACAAAATATTTTACTGTAACCCAAATAAATATTTTGTTGAAAATTCCTGCAAAGCAAGTATACAAACTGTCAGTCATTTTATGTTTGCTGTGTTAGAGAAGCACCTCTCTCCTAACATGGCAGTGTGCTGCATAGAAGAGAAAGAGAGCATGGTGGATACATTTAGTTAAATTTAACTGTAATGGAATAAATTATGGTACAAATATATGTTGGATAAAACAATGTTGATGTGTGTAAAATCTGTATGGTCAAATAGTTTCTTTCTATTTTCTGTGGAATGGGTTAAATTATTTTAGTATGTTATACCTCACAATAGGGCATCTATTAATAGGATGTTAAAATAGTTAACAGTTGTCATGCTATATAGAGAGAAGAGTGTAAGAGGTCACATATGCCCTTTGACCTGCTTAGGCATAGGATTTATGTACAATGATGAGGTTGTAAAGATTATATATAACCAACTTGTCCTTATGTGGTATATTCTTTAGTATGTGAAGTGATTAGTGACGTATGTAAGAGGGGTGGTGTTTCTTCTATATAACCTGTTTCTTACATGGAGAAGATTGCCTGTTTCATGTTGAATACAAGCCATTGCATATGCAATTTGTAAGAATAAAGATAACCTTTGCTTTTTCAAATACTTATTTTTTTTAAATCATTTATACATCAACATTAACCACTCTAGGGGAAGACTGTATCAAGCTGCGATTTTTTTCAGCAATTTAAAATCACTGCAAATCGTTAGGGGTGTGCACCGGCCACTTATAGTGTTTTGGGTTTTGGGTTTTGGGTTCTGATTAGCTTCAGGTTTTGGGTTCTGATTGGTTTTGCCAAAACACCCCACTCAAGGTTTTGGTTCTGATTTAGGGTTTTGGGTTCTGATTTTTTTTTTAAAAAGCATAAAAAGCGCTAAAATCCATATTTTGTTTTTTTTTTCACTTCTACACTATTATTAACCTCAATAACATTCATTTCCAGTCTATTCTGAACACCTCACACCTCACAATATTGTTTTTAGGCCAAAAGGTTTTTTTTTTTTGCTAATTTTAGTGAACTTTGCCTTTTTGGATTTTACATGCCCTCTACTAGGAGATTGGGCATCGGCCTTGGCAGACGACGTTGATGGCATTTCATCGTCTATGTCATGAGTAGTGGCAGCAGCTTCAGCATTAGGAGGAAGTGGTTCTTGATCTTTCCCTACTTTATCCTCCAAATTTTTGTACTCCATTTTATGCAGCACAAGAGAGCGTACCCCTAAGCCACACACACCCGGCAAAGGCTTTAAAAATTATATGCGGCACAGGACAGTACCACTGGACTGGAGTTATACAGCAGTACAAATTCCTTTATACTGCAGGAACAGTGAACGTAGTTTAATATTGCAGTACTAATTTTTCTTTACTGCAGGAACAGTGAACGTAGTTTAATATTGCAGTACTAATTTTTCTGGACTGCAGGAACAGTGAACGTAGTTAAATATTGCAGTACTAATATTTCTGGACTGCAGGAACAGTGAACGTAGTTAAATATTGCAGTACTAATATTTCTGGACTGCAGGAACAGTGAATGTAGTTAAATATTGCAGTAGAAATGTTTTTATACTTTTTTAAAAAAAAATATATAATGTTTTTTTATTATTTTTTGTATAATTTTTGTATAATTTTTTTATAACAATGGACTTAGCAGGACAGAGCACAGGACACAGCACCACTGGACTCAGCAGGACAGAGCACAGGACACAGCACCACTGGACTCAGCAGGACAGAGCACAGGACACAGCACCACTGGACTCAGCAGGACAGAGCACAGGACACAGCACCACTGGACTCAGCAGGACAGAGCACAGGACACAGCACCACTGGACTCAGCAGGACCGAGCACAGGACAAAGCACCACTGGACTCAGCAGGACAGAGGAGAAGGACACAGCACCACTAAAAACCCAACCTCACGCTACCCTGATCAATGCCCGACCGAAGATGGCGGCGGCAAGCGTGAAATTTAAAGAATCCGAGTATCGCGAGATCCGACGGTGGGATTTGGAGTCAGAGCCTCATTTTCATTGTTTCTCTCCGCCGGAAATACCCGAACAGTGCTCGGATCGCCCTTGGATCCGCACTGTTTGGGTGGGCTCGGATTGCGATAATCCGAGCCTGCTCATCGTTACAAATCGTGAGAGATATCCGGTGGTTTTAAGTGCAAAATAGCCATATGTATTATGTATGTATATTAATCTGCGACTTTGACTTTCCAAAATCCAATCTCTGGCGATTTGTCTCGATTTTAAAACACCTATCTCTCCCATGTTATAGTCAAACTCGCCGGAGATTAAACACAAACTCACCCAAGATTGAGCAGAAATAAAAGCATGTTGTTTGAGCTATGTGGTCAATGTCAATATAACAGGAGGCACAATGGAAATTTTAAAAAAAACTAATTTTTGTTGTAGAGGGGCAAACATGATTATTCATTTTCTTATGGGGGTGAAAATATTTTATTAATAATTTAGTTGGTCATATTTAATTAATGATTATATGTTAGGGATTATTTTTTATTTTTTATTATATTACAGTAGCTTAATATTTCATCACCAGTAGGGCAATGTTTATATTTTTATGATGTGGCAACACTTAATATTCCCTGATAGGGACACCATTAAAAGTACATACTTGTGGCACCATGCACATGAGCAATTGCAGTGTCACAAGTATGTTGTTTAAATGGTGTTCCCATTAGGAAATATTAACATCACAAGAAAAAAAAATATTGCTCCACTAGAAATTAGATAGTAAGTCAATATACTAAAATAATATATACATAAATAAATTACATATATTCAGTACAGAAATATGCATCCATCATGTGCAGGAATAGAAATTGCTCTTGGCAAGGGACATATTTAATAGATAAGTGTATGTCAAAATAAGGTCCATCTCAAGGGGAAGGGTTGTTTAACGTGCATCTAATGCCCCTTACTAAACTATAATGTATTTGCACCTTAATGCCCCTTATCTGCCTCTTGATGTACCAGAGACTGCAGGTGTTAGAGACATGCATCTTAAAATAATGGTGCATTTTATAAAATGTACAAAATTACAACATTCTAAAGAATTTACTTCAAACACTAATTTAAACAAATGCAAATAGTTAGATGCATACAGACGTTGCACAGAAATGCCAGTCTCCAATGCCTGTTTTTGTCAGAGGATAATAATGCAGATGGCTAAGAATAGCCACAGGCACTTTACTCACCAGCAGTTACAATAGTTATTTTGCTACCTTAAGTATCAACTGTTCCCCACACCTCTTTTTAATTGTAAAAATTTGGCCAGGTCCATCTTTACCTTCTGTTCCACTTCATTGCAATTATTATTTTTGTGTCATGATCCTCTCAATGTACATTACTATGTAATATGTTGGTGCTTTATAACTAAAATATAATAATAATAATAATAATAATAATAATGTAGCACATAATGTAGACTGATTAAAAAATATTACATAAGTGTACATAACTAATTATTTTGTAAAATAATTTGTTACTCGTAAGCTAATTTATAAACATTTTTACCCCTAAAAACAATAAAACATGCTTTATTGAAACACCCATTGTGCCTCCTGTTATATTAACATTGCCCTGCAGTGTAACAGTGATGTGTTTGGCAATCTCACCTATAGAAGCAGCATGCTGCATCTGGCGATTTTTAATTCAAACTTGGGTGAGTTTGCAAAATCACAGCTTTAAACATTTGGGGATTTGTATAGCAAGAGGGGCAAAATGTCGGGATTCAGATTTGTAGCAATTTTGAGAATGGCGATTTTCAAAGAAACACTTCTCTGGCGATTTTACATCAAATTGCTGTTTAATAAATCAGCGAGTTTAAACTCGCCCGAGAAAATGCAGAATCGCAGCTTAATTTAACCCTAGGTAGTTCATGTTTTTCCATGGACGAAAACTTTTACAGTTTCATATGTTTAATTAAGGCTTCTTACACAGCTCAAAATTCCACACATTATACCTGTCTAATTAAATATTTTCAGGTTCAATCAAGCTCCAAAATCCAGGACAGCTATGATCATTAAGGAAAAAGCTTTGATGTACGCATTCCTTGTGCAATACAGACTAGTATGCCATCGCATTCTGGGGTTAGATGCATATTCAGCAGTACCTAAAAGGGAGATTGCTGTCATTCAAACAATGGGAGAGCTAATAATCCAGAGGTTTGCGTGTTCGCTGAAATACCTGCTGTCTGTGTAACAAATGGTCTGAGCATCTATAGCACAAAAGATAGTCATCACAACCACCCAACTGCCTTCCCACATTCTCAGACCGGATGTTTAAATTTGGGGAGTGAGTGGGGTGAGTAGGGTTGTGGGATGTGAGTAGGATGGAAATTGGGTGTGAGCCCGAAGTGGAATGATTGTGAGATTGAGCAGAATGGATGTAGGCGCATTTATGCCAGTTACCACTGATATTCCACATACATCACTTACAGACCTCACATTCATCTAACTCAACCCAAATATGTCACTTGTGTAAGCATACAAAGCCTTAATCAAACATTTGAAATGTTTAAGGTTTTTGCCTATAGAATTGCATTGCTTTTTGTGAAGTTAAACACTTATATTTTGAAATTCTGTGTCAAAAACATTTTAAATACCAGTGTGTTATCCATCTTTCAAAGTCACTATGGTCTCATTTTGCAGTCATGGTGACTATAACGATAATTAAAAAAAATCATTGCAGCAAAACTTAAAGTATGAATTATCACAAACCTCTGCAAATAAGTGATATAGATGCAGTGTATGCAGTATGTACACATTTTGCTCATACAATACTAAACAATGCTTTAACATTTAGGGTTATATGACTTGCATTCCATTTTTGTAGTATATTTATTACGTTTTCCATGTAGACTCAAATATATTGGAGAGACAATGCATATGGTTAAGCAAAGACTGTATGATATCAGCACCCCATATAATCCAATTCTACTTCTCATGAGATTTATAAACACTTCTGCAAATTTCACAATAATGATCCACAATATTTAACTTTTTATAGTCTTGAACAATTGCATTTATCTAAAGAGGAAGTGATAGATCCAACTTGTTAAGAAAATGTGACGCGTTCTGGATTTTTATTTGACAAACTTTAATTGCAGCTGGATTAACAATGGTTTTGAGTTTATTGCATTTCTGTGTTCATATGCTTGCAGTCATGTTCAGACAATAGAACACTAGAACATGGACAGGAAAGAGTTTCTGTGGCATATTTGGAAACATCTGATCACTGGTAAAGTTTCATATGTATTTATTTCAGCAGGTCACAATCAGGTGGAAGCACTATAAGGAAATGTATTTATCCTTCCACCAGTGTCTGTCTATAGGTTGCAGAACTGATTAATGTTTTAAAAAAACGTCCCCATCATTCCCATCCAAAAAATATTTTTTTTATTATTGTTCATAGATTTTATGTTTCCCTGAGAGGAACTTTTGCCGACAACTCGCTGAATTTCATTATTATACCCATTACCACTGACATGAAGTTGTGAACACACTGACATACTTACTTTTCTTGCTGTGTGAAAGACTGGAGAGTTTGTGTAGCCGTTTATTGGTAAAGCGCAACCAATGACTCACTTTTATATGCTGTTGCATGCATCCATATATTTGTTATCACGCATGTCATTTAGATTGTATAATTGAGTGCCATGGCTGCTAATTCATCACTGCCTGAAACAACATAATCTATCTGTGTTATTCTCAATTATGACCAATTTTTGACTACCAGCATCAATACTTACCTGAGCAGCACCATCATTATCAGTTGCTTTTTTTTACTGCAAGCACACATAGGGCTTAAAGATAAATGGGTCTCCGATCCTTCCTTGTGCTATTCTCCCCTCTCTACCACCCATTCACTCTCTTTCTTCCCCATCTCATGCACACATACATCTATCAAATACATATTTAATTTCACCTCCTAGCTCCCAACTACATTTGTCTGCCCTCCCTTCAACCTCCTCTCCCACTACTGAGTCCCACACTCATTCCTCTCCCCCCTTTCTCCTCTTTCAACCTATCCTCAGAATCTGGTAAGTTCCCTCTTAAACCAGGCTCCCGGCCTCATCGCTACACTCTCCCCTCCTCCTACTTCAAACCTCTCTCATCCCCTGTTCCAGCAACCCCGCCAATCTTATTCACATCCCACTTCTACACTCCCTTCCTCTCTCCTGTGCCCTCTGGATTAAAAGGTTTGTTTATATTAAACTGGTTTCCCCACACAACCTCTAAATTCCCACGTTCCCTAGGCTTCTAGCCATCACTGAATCTTGAATCTCCTCATCCAACAGAACTTCTCCCATTGCCCTTTCCTCTGATAGCTTCTCATTCTCCCAAACCCCTAAACATTTGGGTCGGCAAGACAGTGATGTGGGCATCCTTCTTTCTCTATAGATAATATCCCAGCCCCCCTCTCATTCTCCTCTTTTGAGGTCCATGCTATTCACCTTTTCCATCCCGTCCACCGTTTTTGCACCATATTCACCTTCGTGTTCTAGTTATTTATCACCCACCTGGTCCCATCTCCTAGTTTCTAGATAACTTCGCAGCCTGGCTCTCCCACTTTCTCTCTGTTGACCTTCCTTCCAACATCCAGATTGACGTCCCCACCAACCCCACTGCCTCTACACTACTCTCTCTCGTCTTTTGGACATTCTCAAATGATCTCCTCACCCTTCCACTTCAGTGGCCACTCTACCGATCTGGTTTTTACTCATCACTGGGCAATCTCTGATTTGGTGAACTCACCATTCTCCCTCTCTGACCATTAGCTCCTCTGCTTAAGCCTTTCCCTTTCCCCTTCACTTTCTCCTACAATGTCTACCTTCACTGTGCGTAACCTTTATGCTATTGACCCTGATCCATTCTCCTCCTTACTGGACTCACTTCTCTTTCCTATTTCCTCCCTTTCCTATGCTAACCTTGCCATTTTCCTCCATAACAGCACCCTTACATCTGCCCTGGACTCTGCTGCCGTGGCTTTCACTACCTGTCTTTGTAATTCCACTACTCAAACCTGGCATTCCAAATGCACCAGACTCCTGCAATAATGCTTATCACTGAGCATTACTAGAGAAAATCACGCTCTCATGCTGACTTCCTGCATTTCAATTTCACCTTATATCTCTGCCCTATCTCTGAACTATTGCCAGATGTTTGCCAACTTAGTAAAAAAAGAAAAAGATGCTTTTAAAGATCTGAAGAGTAACAAAGAAACTGTCAACAAACCCTCTGATGAAGAGGGGGATATTGTGATTATTAATAGCAATGATTATACAATTAAGGTAACTAGATTATTGTCCAATGCCACAACATATCAGCTCATAAAAGGAGATCAAACTGTACCTTACCACCATGGGGTTCTGGAGCATTTAGGGGAAAGATTCAACCCAGGAGTCTTGAACCAAAAGAATGTGTTTTAGCAATAATAAAATCTATGCATTGAGGGCATTGCTTGGATGCAGACTGAGACAAACACGTGTTTCCAATTGCTTCTTCTAGATACTTATATAATCCCATTGCATCTGCTCAAAACCCAGTGATTTTCGTTCAAAATGTAAATAGTGTTACCTTCTGATCCTCATTTCATCTTTGCAGTAAACCCAGCCTCTGAAGCTCCATATCAGCCCTGTAAAAAGAGGAAGTTTTCCTTTTCAAAGGGGTGTTCAAATGAGCGAGGTCCCTGGGTACATCAATAGGAGTGAGAGACTGTACATTGTGGTTAATTTGAAGAAATTCAAAAAATGTACTATTCTAATCCCCACCACCCTGGATATTTCTGGTGAGATATGACAGGAGGAAAGTCAGGATTATCCTATGTAGTGGTAATAGGAAATTGTAGGGTCTGATTTTAAAGTATAAGTTTACATAATTTCCATATTTGTGCAGAAACTTTAGTGTAGTAAGGATTTTGCAAAATGCACCCTGTAGTTTAGAAAGAGCCCCAAATTGAGGTTGAAATATTTGGTTTCTAGATCCAACCACTCCAAAGTAGATATGACAGCAAAGGTGGCCATGATCTGACTGAGGTTGGCAGCACAATAATACACTTTATTATCTCATTTGAGAATCAACAACTTTTCAGTTTTGCTGGGTTTTTTTTTAATTATAGCTACTTGCATTCTAAGTGGCTTTCTATTCCAGACAAATTCAGATAGCAGTTGTTGTATGGCTCTATACTCTGAAAAAAGACCATTAATAAGCAGTGTTTGGAAATAATAGATTAGTTTAGTGAGAATATTCAATTTAACAGTCGGGATCCTGCCCACCCATTATATTATTAGAATTGTCCAGGAGCATAGGTCAGCATTCATTTTGTAAAAATGCCAGGGAAGTTTTCTTGGTTAAAGCAGTTTATATGATGCAGTAATAAAAATACCAAGATATTTTTATTGTATGCCATTTAAATTTGAATTTATATTATATACAGAAATATTGATATATTGTAATATATATATAGGGATATTCTAGGCTGTAGGAGGATTAGTAGAATATTGCCTGCAAATAGTGAAATTGTGTTCTCTAAGCTCCCAATCTTCATCCTTTATACATCTGCAGAAGATCTGATAGTATCTGCCAAATGTTTTATGATTAAATCAAATATTAGTGTTGACAGGAGGCATCCCTGTCTAAACTCATTCCTAATGGTGATAGGTACCATTGATCATGACTCTAATGGATGGTTGTGAATGTAGGGCTATTATACCTTTAAGGTAATCCCCAGACATGCCAACATGCTGCAGTGTCCTTCGCAGAAATTTCCAGGATATTGTACTGAAAGCTATTTCCTCATCATGTCAGCAGGAGGACAATTTCTTGTGTTTATAACATGGATAAGGTCAATAGCTATTCTTTTGTAATCTTGAGCCTGCCTTCAGGGTATGAATCAAACTTCATCCTCATAATGTTCTAAGAATGGTAATACTTTATTAAGCCTATTTGCTATAAATTTAACATAAAGTTTTACATCATTAAGAGGAGGTATAGGTCTGTTAATAGCACAGTCGTGAATGTCTACCTTAATTATACATTATTGCTATTCTTTCCTCCAGAACTTCTCTGGGAAAGGACTTCCTTGGAAGACTGCATTAAAGAGTCTGAAGAGTGTGAATCAGGGTATCAGCAAAAGTTTTGTCAAACACTGCAGTACCTGAGGATTTGTCCGACTTTTGTCCCTTTATTACTTGGGCAATTTTTTCTACTTTCTCACTAAGTCGTTCGGTTGTTTTCTATGAAGAGCTGAAGTTAATGGTCTAAAGTCCCTTCTTTTATGTCTTGGAAGATTTGGAGTGTTTCTGGATCTTCTGTGCTTACTGTAAGATTGCTTTCTTTGCAGTAAAATAATGTGAAAGGAGAATCACATCTCTGGATTGTGTATGGTCCTGTGATTTAGGTGTCAGGGCTCTGTGGATTTGATAAAGCAATAAGTGGTCTTGAGGTATCTCAGGTACTAGCTGTAAAAACAGTTTTTTTAAGGTTGAGTGTTAAGATGTGCTGGTTCTATGTACTATATTCTTTCTGGTTCTATTATTAGTCTATCTTGGCATTTGTGTAAGGTGAAAATCTCCTGGTGGGTCTATGAGATATCCATTTCTATTTGTGGCTTATATAGAACCCCTATAGAACCCCTTCCTCTACCCTCCTTTCTGTTTGATTGCATCTGTCACCCATTATCTTCAAACTACAGATAGTTTTTAGTATCATGTTTCCTATAAAAAAAAAAAAAAATGAAACTACACTCTGCATTCATTAATTTAAATAGCCTACCCATTATTAAAATTTAAAATATACATTTATAATATTTTCACCTGTTCCTTTTCTCACCTTTTTCTTTTTTCTGTATAACCGAGCCAAAATAACTTTTCATCCTTCTCTTTAGAATTATATCAAAGATTTAACTATCTAATATTTATCACTAACTATGACCAAGAAACCTAATATGATTTTCTTTATTGCTATGATTTTATTATTGTAGAGTGTATTCATCCCTAAGGAAGTCTATAGATGGCAAAGGACAAAATACATTGGGAATAGTTTGGGCACCCAGTGGCGCACGCGGACGCTTCTTTGACAGTGTCGCGGCTGCTGTATAGGACAGCGCTGCCGAAACGGAGCTGCTGCTGTGTTTTTTGTTTTTTTGGGTCAGGGGGGGAAACACCCCCCCCCCCTCCGACTATCCTGCGTGCGCCCCTGGGCACCAAATAAAGGAATTGCTACAATGCATACCGCGATCCACTGCACGTTCCACCACACAGAAACCAGAATTGGTATGTAAAGTAGCTTGTATTCAAACCAAATGAATGACTGAGAATGTCCAAGCTCTTCCCAAATACATGAATCAGGGTAAAACACCATTGCATGGTTAATTTATCTGCACTGGATACAAAGTCAAATACAAGGAATTTGTGTGCATGTACTGTACCTCTATTATTACTGTTTTTATTCATGTTGTCTAAGGTACCATATATTTATTTCTTGAAATATAAATATTAAACTTAAATTAATTTCTGAGTTTAAATAAAGCAGGCGCACACACAGGAAGGGGGGTGGGGGGGGGTCCCACTGCCTGGAAACACCCCCTCTGAGACCTGAAGCTTAATTTTCCAATATAAGAGCCAGTGCTGCACCAGGCTCAGCGCTGACTCTTAGAGAAGCAGAACAGGTGGCTCCCTCCTCCTCACTGACTGACTGTCAAGTGTGACATCATCATCACTTCCCGATGCTGTCAATGTGGAGCTATGGTGGGAAGAACTGCAGACAGAAGAGACCAGACCATAGGAAGGTAAGTATTGTGTAAAGAGCTGGACAGCATTGTGATGACGGGGGCATTGTGTGTGTGTGTAGACTAGATCAGAATCTTCCTCTCCATTGATGGCACCAAAACTCTCTGGGACACAACTTATTATTTTTGCCAGGTATCGCTCCCTAGTCCTTATTTAGGTAGGGAACTTTCATACAACCCCGCGATTCCTGGTTATAATATCTGTTACTTCTGCTAAGCTTACCAGAGCCTTATGCGGCTTTAAGGAAATCAGTGGGATTTCTTATATAGCATTCAGGGAGAGCCTCTCTATGACATAATTTGTCTTATTCAGCCTGCGGGAGTTTACTTATTCCGCATTGTTAAATCATACATTATTGTTAGGAGTTCAAGGAGTTTCTCCTTGATACAAACTTGGCGTACTAGCCTATGGGAGTCTTTCAATAGACTTATCCCGCTATGTCACTATACATTTCACTGTGAGATACACTGCAGATTTAAAGTACCTGACGTTGGTTTATGTTTTATATATCAAGATTACTATGTAAACTAGGGAGCATAATATCCTCACGTTATTATCAATACATAGTGTCCTCTTAATCTCAGGTAACAGAATTATCTGACATTTAACATCTGACAGATATAATTATTAGTGCTATATCAGCTTACTACTGTATTTATATTAGGATACTGGTGAGACCTTGCAAAAATTCCCCCCCCCTATTTTTGCAATTTTAAACCACAGTTCACAATATTTTTATTATTTCGCTCATCTACTTTCCATTTTAATCATACCTAATAAAAGTTAAATTTTAATCAAGCACCTACGGAGTGCCTCAAACCACACTGTCTTTTCTTTCTCTCCTCCCTCTTTATACTTAATTGCAACAGTGTTGGGTGCACCCCCCCGATCAGAGTTTCTCTTCGGGTTATTAAGCAATTATCATAACAAGTGCTTATGTTATTTTCCCTAGTGCGGTTTTCTACCCAAGTTTCGCGTGTATATGCTGTAGCCGGACGGCTGAGCGGGCGGAAGTGACCCATCTGGTTGCTAGGCGCTGCAAGACTACACAGGCGGCTGTCCCGGGGAGATTGCAGGACGGCACCTGACAGTATACCCTCCTCCTCCTCCTTCCTGTTGAAAAAATCTTTTGAGTAGAAGGGGGGCATGGAGATCCCGTTTGTCCACCCAAGACCTCTCCTCAGGACCAAATCCCCTCCAATGAACAAGGAACTGCTGCCGGCCATAACGAACACAGGAATCCAGGATTCGGCTGATCTCGAACTCCGTCCCTGAGGAAAATTGAACCCGAGGGGGTCGAGGGACCAATGAAACATGGAGCCATCTTCATAGAAGGAACTTCTAGTTTCAAGCCCTTAGTAGACAGCCATACTTGGTCCCCTACTTTTAATAGAGGAGTAGGTCTTCGGTGATGATCTGCAAAAGTCTTGTGGTGCTGTGTAGCTTTCTGCAAGACAGTCTTAGTTTTAGCCCAAATGAGGGCAAATTCACGATAGAGGATATCCACCGCTGGAACTGAGTAGGTGGAGGTAGGGAAGGAGTGCGGCACAGTGGGATGTGTCCTGGTAACAATGAAGAATGGGGAGAAGCCGGTGGATTCAAGGACGTGCTGGTTGTGCGAAAACTCTGCCCAGGGAAGAAATTGTGACCATTTGCTCTGATTATCTGAGGTTAAGCAACGAAGGAAGGTCTCCAGGTCCTGGTTGACTCGTTCCGTCTGGCCATTGGTCTGGGGATGATATCCCGAAGAGAATTTTAATTCTGTACCCAGTTTTTTACAGAAGGATGGCCAGAAACGGGAGGTAAACTGGACTCCTCGATCAGAGATGATCTCTTTGGGGCAGCCGTGCAATCTGAAGGTTTCTTTAATGAATATATCAACTAGACGACTGGCCGAAGGTAGACCGATGAGAGGGATAAAGTGAGCCATCTTAGAAAACCGGTCGATGACAACCCAGATAGTATTGAATTCGGAACTGCAAGGAAGTTCATTGGTATACTTTCCCAAGGAGCATTAGGTATAGGAAGTGGGCAAAGTAACCCAGCAGGGGCCATCCTGGATGTTTTGTGTTGGGCACAGATGGAGCAAGCTGCAATAAACTCACGTATGTCAGTATGTATAGTGGGCCACCATAAACGATGACAGAGCAGCACTGTGGTCTTTTTTAGTCCGACGTGGCCCACGATGCGGGAGGAGTGAGCCCACTGTAAAGTCTTGAGTCGTAGATGTGGTTCCACAAAAGATCGTCCGGGTGGAGGAATGGATGTGTCAGTTCTGGTAAACGCCACAATATTAGAGAGCTCGATGAAACATTGAGGAATCAATGGATTTAGACAATCAGAATTGTCAAAGGAACGAGATAAGGCGCCTGCTCGCCCATTTTTAGCACCTGGACAGAATGTAAGAGTCATGTTGAAGCGAGCAAAGAAGGATGCCCAGCGGGCTTGCCAAGGATTTAAACAGCAAGCTTCACCAATAAATATCAAATTACGATGCTCTGTGAATATTGTAACAGGGTATAAGGCGCCCTCCAGTAAATGATGCTATTCTTCAAGTGCAGCTTTAATAGGGAGAAGTTCTTTGTCTCCGATTCCACAGTTGATCTCACTAGGGAGGAATCGTCTGGAGAAAAACCCGCACGGGGAATGAGTACCCAATGACGTCTTTTGGAATAACACGGCACCAATGCCCACCGAAGAGGCATCAACTTCCACAAAGAAAGGTCATTCCTGGTCTGGTTGGAAGAGAACAGAGGACGAGGAAAATGCTTTCTTTAGGGTAGCAAAGGCAGAGATAGTCTCTGGAGACCAGATCTTAGGGTTGGCAGATGTACTAGTTAGCGCTGTAATAGGAGCGATAATAGAGGAAAAACCTTGAATGAACTGCCGATAATAGTTGGCAAAGCCGATGAATCTCTGATTTGCTTTAAGACCCTGCAGTTGAGGCCATTCCAAGATAGCCAACACCTTGTTGGGGTCCATCTGTAGTCCTGAACCAGATACAATAAACCCAAGGGCACTTGGGATACTTCGAAGACAAATTTCTCCAGTTTGCAATAGAGATGATATTTGCGTAGTCTCCGTAAGACTTCCTTCACTTGTTCCTGGTGAGAACTCAGGTCTTTAGAGAACACTAGAATATCGTCCAAATAGACCACTACGGAGGTGTACAGCAGATTTTGAAATGTGTCATTGACAAAAGTCTGAAAGATCGCAGGGGCGTTGCAAAGGCCAAAGGGCATTACCAGGTACTCGAAATGGCCATCCCTGGTATTGAAGGCCGTCTTCCACTCGTCACCCTTTTTAATGCAAATCAGGTTGTAGGCCCCTTGAAGGTCTAATTTGGTGAAAATTCGAGCCCCACTGATCCTTTCAAAGAGATCGAAGATAAGGGGTAAGGGATACCGATTCTTGACTGTAATCCGATTAATGGGACGATAGTCAGTACACGGGCGGAGGGACTCATCTTTTTTCTTGACAAAGAAGAATCCAACCCCAGCAGGAGAGGTGGACTTGCGAATGAACCCCCGTTTCAGATTTTCTGTGACATATTGAGACATCGCCGAAGGTCTCAGGACGGGATAAAGGATAAGTTTGCCCTTTGGGTATAGGTTGATCAGGATACAGAACAATGGAACAGTCCCAGGAACGATGGGGGGGGGGTAGGGTCTCAGCTTCGGTCTTGCAGAACACGTCCTGAAACTAGGCATAGGTTGCCGGGAGGACAGACTCAATAACTGTAGAATGAGCAATTACTCGAGAACCAGGAGACTGAACTCTGCACAAGCATCTGTGATGACATTCTCTACCCCATTGGGTAACCTGAGCACGATCCCAATCCATCTGAGGTGAATGCATTCGTAACCAAGGTAGCCCCGAGATGAGAGTATTAATGGATTTAGGCAACACCAAGAACTGAATGATCTCGCTATGAAGAGCTCCTAACATCAACTGAATTGGAAAAGTGACGGAGGAGATGGAACCGCTGACGACACGATTACCGTCCACTGCCGTTAAAGACAACGGTTCAGGCAAAGAAAGCATAGGAATTTGGAGCCCAGAAATGAGAGTGGCAGATATGAAGTTCCCGGAATAGCCGGAATCCACAAAGGCCGTGGTGGAGAAGGGACCTTTAGGGGTGCTCAGGGTGACTGCCATAAGAAGCTCTGGGGTATGTTTGGAATAGTGGATTCTCCTAAGATGGCTTCCCTGCCACCGTTTAAGAGGACGGGTTTCCGGGGTCTCTTGGGGCAGACTCTGAGAAGGTGTCCGGAATCTCCACAGTAAAGGCAGTGACGTTGCTTGAAGCACCTTTGCCTTTCTTCCGGAGATAATCGAGAACGTCCGATTTGCTTGGGTTCGTCCATGTTAGGAACTCCCACAGCCAGCAACACAAAACCCGGAGTCTGCTCAGAAGTCTGGTTTTCACTGGAGCCCCTAGCGGTGGGGACAGACTTGGCCGCAGACAGCTGAGGGTCGTGAATTGTGCGCGGACTGGGGAGAACCCAGCGATAGCAGATGGGAGGAATAGCAGAGTGAGGTCAGGCAAGGGTTAAGGCCGGCAGCAAACAGAATATCCAGGACACGAACCGGAGTCAGAGGTCACAGGCAAATCAGCAGTGTAGAAATCCAGGCAAAGAGGTCAAAAGGGCACAGGCAATCAAAACGGAGTCAGGAATCAAGCAGAAGGTCAGCAACGAAGAATCAATCCAAAAAGGTACAGCAACCAGGAACACAAGCAGGCTAGTCAGCAGAAGCAGGAACTATAACCAGCAGTAAGGGCTTGTCCCTTGCTGCCTAATAAACGAGCCAGAGCCAATGAACGGTGCCCTGCACAGCAGGGAATACTTAGCCCAGCTGGCTATAATTAAATGAGGAATGCGCACGCGCCCGGCTGCCCTAGATGCCGGGACGCGGCGCAGGAGACAGAGAGCATCCCGACCGTTGCCTAGGCGACGGCCGGGTTCTGGAGGAAATGACGTCCCGGTCGTCATATCGACGGCCGGGATGCCTAGCCATACCCGGAAGTGAGTCGCGGCGGCTCGTAACAGTCCATGGGCAGAACCAGGTTTTGGAATTGTAAAGCTAGACGAGGTACAATCCGCTTAGTGATGGGACGTTCTTGCGTGCATTCTTGATAACGCAGGTCTACTTTGATACAAAGAGCAATAAGGGTATTAAGATCAGAAGGAAGATCCCAGGAAACTAATTCGTCTTTGATCCGATCAACTAGACCTTGCCACCAATGCCTCGCTGTTCCACTTTAGTTCAGATGCCAAGGTCCGGAACTGAATTGCATATTGCCCTACCGACAGGTTGCCTTGACGAAGATTCAGCAGACTGGTAGCCGCAGAGGCTACTCTCCCAGTATCATCAAAGAATCTCCTAAAAGCTTCAATAAAGAAAGTGGTGTTGCTAAGAAGATTTTCCCCTCGTTCCCACA
This sequence comes from Mixophyes fleayi, assembly GCF_038048845.1. NCBI lineage: Eukaryota > Metazoa > Chordata > Amphibia > Anura > Limnodynastidae > Mixophyes > Mixophyes fleayi. The sequence continues at coordinate 207,904,946 of NC_134404.1, forward strand.
GGGGCGAAGCCCAAGCAAGTGATAGACCACTCAGGAGGGAGATAATGAATGCCACCTTGGTGCGTTCTGAAGGGAAGGCTCCAGGATTACACTCAAATTGAATGGAGCATTGGTTTAAGAAACCCCTGCATTTCTTAGGATCCCCATCATACTTCTCGGGAGCCGGATGCGCAGGCTGGAGGCCGCCGTGGAGATTGTAACCACGCTAGAAGATGCCGCCGTGGAAGAGGTTATGGCCGGGGTAGCAGGCAGAGAGCCCTGTAAAGCATCAAAACTGGTAGCGATACCTTGGACACACTGTAGGAGATGTGCTTGGGCTGCTTCTTGCTGTTCTACTCGCTGAGCTAGGTGAAGAAGTAACTCCCGGGCTGAGGGTTCACCAGACCCTTCTGTAGTCATGGCCAGAGTATACCGTAAGGACTAAGTGTTGTGTACCTGCTATCGTTGGCACTACTCAAGGGAAGGTGCGGAGTCTAACGTGCCCCTGGTGTTCACCAGGGACCCCCACAAGGAGGTATGGACTCAGCTGCACGAGACACGCAGGTCGCAGTCCTTCCACGAGTCAGATCTTGAAGTACGAGAGAAGAACGGTAACTGTGCTTGTAATGAAGGTACACATGGAGTATCCGAAGGGAAGGTAAGATAAGCCGGGTCAGTAGCGTTCTGGAAGCGCGGTACAAAGGGAGATCCAATAGGGGTAGTCAAAAGGTGGTCCGGGTCACAAGGGTCACAGGCAAATATCGGAAAACAGGCAAAGGATACAGGGAATGCTGGAGGCAGGTAGGGACCTGATACTCTGGCACAGGTGAAGGGCCAGGAAATTATCGGGCCAATCAGGTGATAAACAACCAGTTGGCCCGTGTGACAGGATGGACCGCCTATGCCACCCTGTCTGTTTCTGCTGGGAACTGGCTGGGCTTACTTTGCCACCGTTCCCTTTCGCTATCCCAAGTGCGCCCTGCCGCAGTAGAAGGCACTTACAATGCTGCCACCACTGGACTCCTTACCGGCACACAGAACCTGGATTCTTCTGGGTAACGGACGCTGCAGGTGTACCCCGTTACTGGTGTACCTGGGCTGGTACCCCTGGCCTCTTCCTGTAGATCAGGGTTGCTGTGGATGGATCCCCACTGGCCTATCACACTGGTCAGAGCTGCTGGGTAGTGGCGGAGCGGTGGTACTGGGTGCTGGGTCCAAACCTCAGAACAGCCGGGAACGGATTAAAGTTGGGTCTAATCTATTGGTCACAGGAATCAGCATAGAGAAGTTCCCAAGAAGGTCTTTGAAGCAAGTGATGTTTATTTGCTCTTAACTGGTTAAAGGTACCAGTGATCAGGTCAGATGAGACGAGTAGAACAACTTTTAGTACAAAACAGAGCCTTTTTTATACGCATTTGGAGACTAGTCTTAGCAGAAGGTAATCCGTCCTCCTGTCCCTTTAACCAATCTGGGTTGATTCATGCGCCTGCATGTGAATCAACCTAGAGAGGTTTAACACCCTTAATATTGCTGCTAGTGGCAGGGGGGAGTATACTTCCCCCCCTGTCCATGAGCTGCCAGGAAGAGGGGGGCAAGTGTGAAAATCCCTCCGGCAGCCACTGAAGCTGGTTGCCGGGGGGTGAAGGGGATCCAGGGCTGCCTCTGCAGCCCCAACACAGGGTGAGTACTCTCTACATTTTTTTTATACATATACACCTCCATATACATTTAAAATACACAGTTACATTTTAATCACAGTATTACATTTAAAAAATACATAGTTAACCCCTTCTGCGCTGAGCGCCGGTTCTTTACCGGCACTGCAACGCCTACACGTATACATCCCAATTGAATTTTTTTATATTTTTACACTCCCCAGCGCCGGGGTTTAGCCTCTCACATGCTGCAGCCCTGGGTGCTACGCAGCCAGCACTGCAGCGCACACATATAAAACATTTTTGTTTAATACAAAAAACATTTTAATTAACAACATTTCACATGGCGCCTAGCGCCGGTAATTTAACCCCTCCAGCGCCCGGTATTAACCCTCCTGGTACTTGGAACCCGGCCACAGCCCAATATCACAGTAGTGTGTACCCTGCAACGATGAACAATTAACATTCCAAAGCCCATTGTATTGTTGAATGAGATTTTTAAACTGAACTAAAGATCTCGTTCAAGAATGGAACAATGTCATTCCAATTCTGCAGTGGGTATGCACTCATGAAAATTGGAACGAAGAATTACCAATAATATATTTTACAAATAAACTTTATTACCTAACCATACACTAGGAGCCACTACTATAACTGGATGAGAAATAGCCCATGCAAGAAGCAAATACTGTTGCCCAGACACTGTGCCAAAAATAGTATATCTGAACACCAACCAAATTATTTCAGGAGTCTGTGATCCCACTTTAGATCAGGTATGCTTTAATGAAATATCTTGTTCTATTCTTCCATATATTGCCTTAGCTGTGTGGAGTTTGTATGTCCTCCGCGTGTTTGCTTGGGTTTCCTCCGGGTGCTCTGGTTTCCTCCCACAATCCAAAAACATACTAATAGGTGAATTGGCTGCTATCAAATTGATCTTAATCTTTCATGGTCTGTGTGTGTATGTTAAATAATTTAGACTATAAGCTCCAATGGGGCAGGGACAGATGTGAGTGCGTTCTCTGTACAGCGGTGCAGAATTAGTGGCACTATATAAATAAATGATAATGATGATGATGATAGATAATGAGCAAGAGAAACAGAAATCTGGAAGCAGCACAACTGATTTAATGCAACAAGGATGCCATCACTCCAATTAGTTGGCAAAGAGTTCTGCCTCCAAAACAATAGCATGACCGCAGTCAGGATCAGGACCGCATCAGGATCTTTTTAGCCAATGGTTATGACAGATAGAGCACAGATTTGAAGGTAAATCGTGTAAAACCTCAATAGTGTGTACACATGAATTTTATGCTGATAGGGATTTTTTATGGTTTTTTTTTAGTTGCTTATAAAATCGCTAAACATAACACATCATTAGAATTTTCAAGTAGTGTGTAACCAGCCTAATCCTCAAGTCCTCTTCACCCTGTTTACATTGGTCTTCAGGTCTCCGGCCTCCAGCCTCGGACTGGCCTGCCGGACAGCCGGGCTAACCACCAGTAGGCCCTGCCGCGATTAAGCTCCACCCCCTCTGTTGTTAGGCCGGAGCTTACAGAACATACCAACACTTGCTGCGATGGTGGCGGGGAGACGCGGCTTTACCTGTAATAACAAGTATTCCAACTGTCACTGATATTCCAGACCGTATGATACTTTCGTTACATGTATGCTGTAAATCTCTGAGGACAGAGCAGAACTATTCTTCGGATACATTGTTTTGACACGGATAGCTGAGAGGTGCGCACCTCGCGACGATCAAGATCTCCCCCGCTGCAGAGACGCCAGGACGGAGTGCAATATCTCTCTGCGTGGACAATCACAATTACAAGTATCTTGCTTAAACCCACTATATGGCGATCATTCAATATCAATCTGCATAATATTTGTATTAGTGAGGATACTTGACACTGTGCCGTTTGCTAAATGCTAACATTATACCACTGAGTAATATCAGAAATTAATTCATTTGATAAGATCCAAGTGGCCACTTAACTGGACAATAGATACAAAGAAGGTCTGAGAGCTATCTATCTTGTATAAGAGAATCACTTGTCATGGTCCTCAAGTATTTATTTATTTATATGATGTAATTGGGTAGTATACCCTAATAGTCCTATTCCACAGTGTGTGGAGATAAGGATTTATGGTATTTTAATAACCTTTTATTAAATTGTATTGGTTTTATTAGCAAGATCAATTGGGTTGTTTTTTTGCAATCGTTGTGAATAAATTATCCTACCTAATATATATCCTGGATATTCCTTGTTACTAATTACCCCTGTGGTTATCTCATTTTCGCGCTGTCTGAATATTGTTTTGGAGCTTACAGAACAGACCAACACTTGCTGCGATGGCGGCGGGGAGACTTTGTGTAACCACGCGCAGGTGCAGAGAGCTCAGACGCGGCTCTACCTGTAATAACCAACTTAGTGGCAGTGAAACAGTGGGAGAGCATGTATGTCTGTCTAATTGCAAAGTAAGTAGTCTTTTGAATTAAAGTTGTCCTCACGCTAAGATCTGTTCATTTTGTGAATCGCTGAATAGTGATCCTACAGAGAAATTGCAGAAATAATAAAAAACACAACAAGGCATAACTAAAATAATTGTTCTATTTGTTACAATTGTTAAATTTGTTAAATTCTAAATGCACGAAAAACAACCAAATATGTATTATGCAATTTCAATAAATTAGGTGGGCTATCAACAGAAATTGCAAAGATTCCACAGAAAAGATTCAAGTTAATGTCTGCTCATTTGGACCAGGGTTATGCAAGGTGTTCCTTAGGACAACTGTGTAACCACTCCATGCCACAGTTGAGCTGCGCAGTCTGGGAATTGTACTTTAGTGGTAGCTAATGAGTAAAGGTTACCATAATATAACTAGATTTAAAGAGCTTGAAACTAATGTGTGGCTCATTAACATCACTTTCATCATCCCTGCCTAGGCTACATTTTGGCACAAATTCAGAGTACAAAGGAAGACATTTCATATATTTGATTCTAGGGGGTATATTTACTAAACTGCGGGTTTAAAAAAGTGGAGATGTTGCCTATAGCAACCAATCAGATTCTAGCTGTCATTTTGTAGAATGCACTAAATAAATGACAGCTAGAATCTGATTGGTTGCTATAGGCAACTTCTCCACTTTTTAAAACCTGCAGTTTAGTAAATCTAGCCCTAGGTGTTAAAACACATGATATACAGAATGCTGCTTCTACAATACTTTAAAATAACACTCAACAATTAACAATCAATGTCAATAATATAATTTTTGAAGGACAGGTGAGATTTAACAGGTTCCGATACATTATTATCTGTTAGAGAATTCTTCGGGTCACTTAAAACTAGAGATGGGCGGGTCCGGTTCCCCGAGAACCGAACCCACCCGAATTTTGGGTATCCGAGTACCGAGCGGAGCAGCTCGGTACTCTCCCGCCCACTCTGAATCCAAATCGAGGCCGAACGTCATTGTGACGTCGTCGGATCTCGTGGCTCGGTTCTCGCGATACTTCAAGATTATAAATACCTCCCTCCACAGCAATCCATCGCCATTTGACAGAGGGAAAGAGCAGGGTGTAGTCACAGGCTAATTAGAGCAGGGACAGAGAATACAATATTCTTATTCCAATTGCTGTAACAACAATCACTAGAGAAGAGAGGAGGATAGAGGTTTATTTTATTTTTGTAATATTTGGCACTCCCCAGTGCTTTTAGGGTGTCCCCCATAATTGTGCATAAATATTTCTGGCTGTCAAAAGTCATATCTGTCAGCAGTGTGTACCAAATAATTTTTACCACTCCTCAGTGCTTTTGGGGTGTCCCCCATAATTGTGCATAAATATTTCTGGCTGTCAAAAGTCATATCTGTCAGCAGTGTCTACCAAATAATTTTTAGCACTCCTCAGTGCTTTTGGGGTGTCCCCCATAATTGTGCATAAATATTTTTGGCTGTCAAAAGTCATATCTGTCAGCAGTATCTACCAAATAATTTTTAGCACTCCTCAGTGCTTTTGGGGTGTGTCCCATAATTGTGCATAAATATTTCTGGCTGTCAAAAGTCATATTTGTCAGCAGTATTTTACCAAATAATTTTTACCACAACAAGTGCTTTGCGCTCAGAATGGATTTAAAGCAGTCCACATATGATCAGAATGAGCAACCAGGATCTGTCACCAGTCCTGATGTTAGTGTTCCCAGTACGTCATCTGGGCAAGGCGATGTCAAACTACACAGTGTTTCGAAATCAGACCAAAAAACCAAAACCCAAAAAAAATTTACTGTGTTGAAGCGAAAAAGAAGTGTTACTGAGCAAAAGTTAAGTGCCGATAAAAATTTTTTTGCCAACATGCCATTCTACACACGCAGTGGCAAAGAGAGAATGAGGTCTTCACCTTTGGCTATTAGTGGCAGATCCAAAAATGTTACTGAGCCTACAAGTGGTGCACAACTCCTGTTACGCGTCAAAGCCGAGCTGCAAGATAACAGTAAGGCATTAGAGGATAATGTTTGCTCTGAATCAGAAATGACACCAATCCCTGTGGAGAGTCCATCCAACAGTGGGATGTCTAATCGTGAGCATTCTGTTAGTGTACTCATAAAGAAGGGCCCTTTCAGCAGTTCTGCTGATGTGTGCCTGAACAACCCGAGTGTAGCCGGTGATACACCAAGTGAGGATGACACTTTGTCTTTAGAAGAGGATGTGGGGGAGATTTGGGTATCCGACGATGAGGATGCAGTTGATTGTTGAAGTCCTGCAGCAGTGTGGCACCAGTGGGAGCAGTTCTGACACGTGAGGTTCTGGCAAAAATATGCACTTTCCAAACACAAGCAGGGATGACGCAGGTGGCAGACTACAACAGTTTGACATCTGGGGGTAAATGTATGAACATGCGGGTTCCCTTTACAATGCAGCACCGCTTGAAATTTAATCGCTGAACACGTGGGTGTTGAAGAACCTGCATGTTCATACATTTACCCCCTGGGCTGGTTTGAAGGATTTGTCAAAAAAATGTGTGACCTTGACCATAACTCCAACCAATCCTACTATTAACATGTAAAGGATGGTGGAGGGCCTATCAGGGATTAAACTGTATTTTTCCTAATTTTCACTAATAATGTTTGGGTGTAATATACACCCAAAGGTGAGTGCTCAATTGCTAAGAGTAATTGATGAAGAGGAAGACAAGCAGGCTTGTCTGTAGAATTTGCAGGCAAATTGTACTGCGTTATATAGGTAACACCCAAAGAGAAGAGCTCCATTGCTCCATTGCTAATTGTAATTGCTGAAATAGAAATAATAGGGCTGACAGTCTTGGTATAAATCTGCAGTTACATTTTGTTGTACCATAGCTCACTGCAAAACAGGAGAGGTGGCAGGGTTTAGTGATAATCTTCCTCAAACAATACTAATTCATCCCACCATCATATAAGTCTGTGTAGTATGATGTAATTGCCGATAATGGCCTTCCAAAGGGAATGACTAGTTGATTTTAGGGCAGAGCTGTCACGATTTTTGAGCAATTCTTTTACAGCACAGCAAATATCAAAATGTTGAGCGGACTCATCTGCATCACCACTGGGTGTCTTGGGAAAGCAATTTATTTTACAACAAGCAGTTGCCAGAGAAACTGAAGGAGAAGACATCCCAACAAGATGTTGATAAGTCTGGGATCCTTGCAAAGAAAATTAAGTATTTAATCTACAATTAAAATATAGTTAGCGCATTTACTTTGTTTTATTGCACACTATAATTTTCTGTAGCACCTTTTCAAAATGTATTATTAAGGCAATCACTTGACTCAAGCTAACCGTGTCTGCACTTTCTTCACAGGTAACTACTTCGCTGGACTAAAGTATATTCCCCTCAAATGCTAGTCTTCTTGCCGCTGCTGCATTCTCCTACATGCTGTTGCAGAAACCAGAAATTGACCCTAAATGTTTCTGGACACAAACAGCATCTCCTGCATGTCATTTTTAAAAAGTTCTGTAACACCAAGTTGATAATGTGTGCAAAACAGGAAATGTAATGGAATTCAACCCCGCTGTAATGCTTGACCAATATTGGGGTCGTAATCAGAAATGACATATCCTCAGGAGAGTCCAAGCAGGATTAGCCGTCTTTCAATGACATCCCTTATTTTTTGGAACAGTTTGTCAGCTGTATGCCTCTTACTGAAGCTACTGATACACAGAGTAGCCTACTTCTAAAAAATGTGACGTACCTGGGTACATGCTGCTGCTGTCCATGCTGGGGAAGGTGAATGACCAACCCAGTGGGCTTTCACAGTCATATAATCTTTAGTTTGCCCAGTTCCGCTTGTCCACATATCTATGGTTAAGTGTACAGTGGTTAGAATGCCATTTTGTCGCCCAATAATTACATTTTTAGGAACTTTCCGGTACAGGAGAGAATTAGCTTTTCTAGTAAAATGGTATAGTGATGACATTTGCTAACAGGGACAGAACACCTCAATTAAATGTCTTAAACCAACTGTATTAATAGTGGACATTGGACGCAGATCTAATACTAGCATAGTACCCAGGGCATCTGTGATCCGCTTTGCGACTGGGTGACAGGTTTCATTCTTGCTTCCTCTTGCTGAGGATTGTTTAACTGCCAATTGTTGGTTCAGGGGATATTGATTATGAAGGTGTTGGGGGGGAAGATTGCAGGTGCTGGGATGTAGATGAGAGAAGGGAGATAGATTATGCTGGAATGCTTGTTATTTTTTTTAACCGAACAGTTAAACAGTCCCAACAGTTTTCCAAGAACTCGCTGAAAAATGACAAAACATGGATGAGGATCCCAGATGGTTAAGATCCCTACCTCTACTGAGTGTGGCTTTAAAAATGCTACAAATGGATAGACAACTCTTGCCAGGATTTGTGTAAAAATAATTCCACACTTAAGAGGTGGATTTTTGGTTTTATGCCCAGGCATGACAATGGCCTTTTTGTTATCACTGGCAAGAACTGCAGCAATTTTTCTTTTCAAGTGTATGAAATACATATTGTGACATAGGAGGTGTTCAAAATTGAATAAAAAATGACTGGAAATTAGTGTTACTGAGGTTAATAATAATGTAGCTACAAAATAATACCTAAATTATGTTATTTTAGCACCAATAAATGTAATTTTTTTAACAAATTGCAAAACAAAACCAAACACAACCAAAACCAAAACCAAAACACGCAAGGGGGGTTTTGCAAAACCAAAATACGACGGTAATCCAGATCCAAAACCGAATCCAAAACCAAAACATGGGGGTCAGTGACCATCTCTACTTAAAACCATTCACCATGAGCAAATATTTCCTAGTTCATAGTACGTTGTGTCAAAAAAAAACTTCAGAATTCCTCACTTTATTATAGGGATGCTCCAAATCCAGGATTCGGTTGATTTATAATGCAGATCCTTATTTCCCTGTAATTTTAGTGCACAGTTCTTGTTTGCATAAACAAAATTACAGCTATCATTTTAACATTTATATTCCTCCTGCTTCATTTATAGTTTGCCATTTATGGCTTTGATTTGATAAAGTATGCAGGGAAATCTCTTGAAAAAGTATTCGGTATTGATGCTGGCATAGGTTTGTTCATACTTCGTCATGTACCTCTGGAAGCAGGTAGCTTCTCTCAATGCCAGTGGTATTTTATGCAATGTAAAGAAGACATGACAATTAAGTTGATTTAAAATTAAGATGGTCACTACCATTTTCTTCTGTCATCATCTAGAGACAAGGTTTATAGAATGACAGTTTCAGGATTGTGCAGACACTCCAGGTGCTACAACACCTGGGGGTAAATGTATGAATCTCAGGATTCTTCATCTCCGGCGTGCTCAGCCTCTTCAGCGCTTAAATTTAAAGCGGCGCTGCATTGTAAAGGGCTTAAATTTAAAGCAGCGCTGCATTGTAAAGGGAAACTTCCCTTTACAATGCAGCGCTGCTTTAAATTTAAGCGCTGAAGAGGCTGAGCACGCCGGAGATGAAGAATCCGGAGATTCATACATTTACCCCCTGGAGTGCCACAGGTTAGCCAAGTCTGGTCTAGTGGGACAATCCTGATTTTTGGTGACTGTTCTGCCCAATCTAAGGGGCAGGTCAAGACTGTGTACTCTTTATACACAATGCATTCTTTATATACTACTCTATGGTGCGAGCTGTCCTTCGTGGGCTGACCACTCCCCCTCTAGTGTCTGGTCTTGCCTCTATAATGGCTGGCCACACCCCCTCTGGTAGACCCCTAGCGTTGCAGTCTCCGGGTGGGCCCTTCATGCCCTAGTCCGACACTGCCGGCCTCTGTCTACACCTTGACACTTTACTCCTGTCATTGTCCTTCCTCTTCTCCCTTTGCTATTCCATTACTGCCCTGATCCTGTTAGTGGTGCCCACACTGCTGGACACAGGAACTGTCTCCTTTAGTTCACTCCCCACCTCCCTCCATCCCTTTCCCATTTTCTCTTTGTTCTGGAACTCACTTTTACCTCTTTGTCCTGTGCACCTGTTCTTAGCTGAGTTTGTATTTAATGCACTTTGTTTTTGTACTGTCCTGTACACCATGTTCTGTTTTGTCCCCAGCTCTATGTACGGTGCTGCGGAACATTTGTGGAACCTCATAAATACAAGATAATAATAATAAATAATATTATGCTATGAATTTATCTGTCAGCAACTTATTTGTTGGTTATACTTATTATTATTTTTATTTTAATTTATATTATCAATCATCACATGCTGTATCCTTTTGTTGTAAAACGTTTTCCGACCGTTAAATTTTTGCGGATTCTAAATAAGTTAGATGATGTATAATAACTACTTATATTTGCTTCATCATCGCTGGCACTAGCATTTCTTCTTTTCTTGTACAATGTACTTAGCAATGTGGGGTTGTCTGAGCACATTTATCAGTACCAGATTATAATTTTTTGCTTGATGGCACATTTTCATTCTCCTCTACCCGCTACCCACTGTTGACCATAGGACTGGAAAAAAAAAAGTCTGAGGATGGCTACCACATCGCAATACTGCTTTCTTATGATCTTCACCAACTTTCTCTTAACTGTAACTTCAGATATATTTTGACTTTACATCACTGTTAGGATCTGACATGTTTTCCTCAAAGTCTGCAAAAGTTGTGACTAAACAAATAAAGCTCTGTCACTATTTCAACAATAAGACAATAAAGCTTCAGAAGTTTTGATACCATCTGAACTGCCAACATAGGCTAGTCAGTCTTTAACTTGATGAGTTTGGCACATATCTACAAAAGCAATGCTTTGGTTTAAAGTTTGTGACTCAGTTTTTTTACCACTTTTCTTTTTGGGACACAAATCTTCATTCTTCATAAAGTAATTGACAGTAAATACAAGTAGATTGGATATTGTGCCTTTAAGATGAATAAGGGTTTTAATCCAAGTGAGTGCACAGACTGCTTCACGCGTAGTATAGCAAATATTGTATTTTGTGCCAGTCAGTGAGTTTAAAAACACACTGGTTTAAATCGAAATGAATTGCGGGTCTATTTCCATACCTAGATAGCTAATGGTGTTAATGAAAAGTACAGAAAATAATTGTGCTTTGTGACAATCATAGGATTGAGTGCAAAATCTGATTTAAAAATGCTGGAAAAGATAAAGAAGTTGGTAATGTTGTATTAGTGTTTATACAGCTACAAATAGTCACAGAGCACATGCACAGGCTGTTTCCCCTAGTACAATTCAGGGACAATCAGTGTCCAGGGGGCTGTAAGTTCCTTTTATGAGGCTATTCAATGTGACATTTGTCGATGGTTACTGATTGATCCCAAACACTCCTTCTCCAGTGTTTGTTAATCATTTGCTGAATTTTGGGCAAAGCACAAGCAATTTTCAATCTAATTAGCCAACAGTAAATCAATTCACTGACGTCTACTTGTTATGAGTCACAGGATTCTTGTTTGCAAAGTCATCTCTTTTCCTCAAATGGATGGAAATACGTGTCAAAAACCTGTCCAGTAGGAGACTCCGGGAGTGCAGATTTTTCCATTCCGAGAAGGAGGCTCATTGGCAGGGGTAGCAGTCAGAAACACAATTCCTTTGATTAAGGAGCTTGTCCTTGGAAAAGCAGTGATGGTTTATTCTATGGCCAAAGTGTTGGAGAAAGTAGAATGGAAGGTGTCACAAGCCATGGGCAAAGCATTGAAGCCTTTAGAATTGTTGAAGGTAAAGTAAAGGTGAAAAACTAGTTGATGCAATGTTAGTCTCTAAATAAGTGCAGTGTTGCCAGCTATTGAGAATCACTGGTATGTCATTGATTCCTTACTGTAAACCATCCTCCTGGCAGCAGACTCAGTGTGTTGATGTCAGTGAACTTCAACCGTAATTGCTTTCTGAGGCCGAAGCCTTCTAATGTACCAGATTTTGCATCCATCTGCCAGTTCTACTTGAAATGATAATCATAATGCATTCCTGATGGTTTTCAATATCCACTGTGGAGGGAGGTACTACCACTCATTCAGGGAAATGGTTATCGGGGACTGGCTTCAGGAGAGACACATGCCAGTGGACTGGTCATCCCAATGATTGGGTATGGTCTGATGCTTGACTCTGGCTTTAATGAGAGTTCCTCCAATGACTGCTTTGTGCACTGCTCATGCTATGTAAAATGGTACTTCTGTGTATATATTTGCTTTGGAGCACTGTTCTATTTCAACCTTTACTTCTTGAAATGTATGGGGGTTGAGCAGCAGGGTCTCATTGTAATTAGATATTCAGAATCCATGGGCACAACCCTTGCATCAACCATGATGATCTTGATCTTGCCATGATCAAACATTGCAATATTGACAATATACATAAATATAAAAAAGAGGCCTAAAGTATTGAAGAGTAAATCATTTATGTAGCTATGTGTGTAGTGTTTTTTGGATTTAGGAGACTCCATGTATCTGTGAGTTGGTGTTCTTTTATGAGAGATATATGACATTTGGGGGTGAAAAATGGACATAAGTCATGAGCTGTATAGACTTGTCAACTTAGGGATTCAAGTGAGCATTAAGGAACCTGAGGAAGAATTTGGCTTTTATGTCATGGTGGTAGATATTTATTACTATAATTTGTTTTTGGAGAAGCAGGTCCAATAAAATGTTTTGTTTTTTTTGTAAATCCTTCCATATGTTCTTCATCTGATAGAGGGTAGATTAAAGGAATAGAATGGCTACTCCCTTGGTTTTGTGTCGTTGAATGCTTGATACTTTTGGATAATTGGGTGAATGGTATTTGAACATATGTTTTCCTTGAAGGGAGGCTTTTAAGACTTTTAACATTATGAGACATAACGGATCTCTTCAGTAAGCTCCCAAATTGTTTTATTTTCATAGCAGAGGCAAAGTCCAGAATCTCTTGAATTTGCAGCAGTGCAGCTGAGGAATTAACAAAGAGCTCCCATGGGAGGTTGGAGCAAGAAGTGCAGGTTGACAAGAAGAAAGATAAAGGGTAGAGTTGTTTCAAAAGAGGAAAGGAAAACAAAAATAGATTGAAATATGAGTCTTTAAAGACCCTTAAAAAAACACCCCTAGAGTGAGAAGACAATGTCAATAACAAATTCAATAACAAAGTTGGGCAGTTATATGGTTTGTGCACAGGACAATCAACATGACAGTGAAGAACTCTTAGCTATCTAAGCAATCGGTAATTAGGCAACCCCAACATAAGTATTGAATCACAACTTTCAGGTGTCTTAGAATTCTTTAGACTGCGATCCAGTGTTGCTTCCCAGTATTGATTGCAAACTGGCTCACTGCATGTGTGGTGTCTGGGCGAGTCCCAATACTTGCAAACATTAAGCTTCCAACGGTGCTTTGATTAATCATCTCCTCTATCTCTTCTGTTATGTGCGTATTGTCTCTAACCAATAACGATTGTCGAACCTCGATTTGTGTTTCCAACACACAAAGATTTATTCGCAAATAGTAGAATAATATGTTCAAGCGAAGTGATAATAAATACAGCCGTTACTTATCGCAGGCGCTCTGGATCCAGTGTGCAGTCATTCAATCCTGAAGTCTGGGGACAAGATGTCTGAACACTAGATGTGAAGCTGCTGCTTATATACACACAGGGCCGTCTCTTCCATTGGGCACGATGGGCAGGTGCCCGGGGGCCCTGCAGGCAAGGGGGGCCCGTCCAAATCCTAAAAAAAAAAAATTTTTTTTTTTTTAAATAATTACCTTGCGGTCACATCAGTGGTGATCCGGCTCCCTCCCTGGTCCCCTCTTCCGTGCTGTGGTTGCAGTGAATGCTGGGCGCCCAGCATTCACTGCAACCACAGCACGGAAGAGGGCAGAAGAGACTCAGCGGCGCGGAAAAAAGAAGAGGATCGGACTTAAGGTAAGCTAAGGGGGCCCCTATATATATATATAATATATATATATATGTAAAAAAAAGTGATTATATATATATATAATCACGTTTTTTTCTACATACATATATATTTTTTTTACACACACACACTATATATATATATATATATATATATATATATATCTATCTATATATATTTTTTTTTAGGGGCCCGGTACACTGCATTGCCCGGGGGCCCATAAAGTAGTTAAGGTGGCCCTGTATACACACAGAAATACAGTAATACAATGAAGATGGTATAGCTTGCATCTATTGGTCCAGGTCTCAGGAAGGTCCAAGGGGTTGTCAATCATTGGCTAGTTTATCCTAAGGAATCCAAAGGAGGGGGTCACCTCTCCAGGGGGTATGCTCGGCTCTTCCCGCCAAGATTCCTTAGTCTTAAGTAGTTCATAATTCCCTATCATTCATAACTTGTGTATGCACTCTGCGATTCCTTCGCAGAGTGAACCAAACAGTAGGAAATGTTAAGATGTTTATTATGATACCACTCATAATATGATTCCTTCAACCTGTTCCGTATTTTTTACTAATATGCATGTAACTTTAATATAACATATAAATACTACTATATTTCGACATAACTATGTGTTGCAACTACCATTAATGTGTGCTATTTTATAAGTATGCGTGTTTGTTCGAATGTATGGTAAAAGACCAATTACTGTTGCTGCCTCGTGTAGTGGATGCGTACGCCCTTTCACGCCGTAGCGTGCCCTTGTACGCCGTAGCGTACCGTACGCATCTTTTCAGACAAAGACAACCAAGTTTGCTCGACTTTAATTGAAATGACTTTATCCAATTTGCTGACTTTGACAGCTCCACACTTTGATAGTGTAATAAACTATCACCCAATCACCGTTTCAAGTTCAGGATTATACAATACTTCTTCACAGACCATGATCTCGGTATCTGGTACCACCCTTTCAGTCTCTTTCTCAGTGTTACTCCTATAAGACCATTTTCCACACTTCAACACAGTAGGAACACATTTGACAACTAAACCAATTGCTAAGATGACACCCAGTATAAGGAGAAGGAGCTTACCTACACTAGCAACCATTTCCTGTACCTACTCCCCCAGACCGGAGAACCATTTTACAGGGTTCAACCACGAGAACCAACACGCCACCTTTTCCCCGACCTCATATAACGAAGAATTATGGCTCTTTCGAAATTCCCATTTCAGCTGCAAAATTTCATCCATCTTCCGGTCTATAACCTCTTTAGAGTCATCCGTATTATTGGTGATGTACGTGCAACATTTGACACCGAACTGGGTGGCCAGTGTCACACAGTACCCGCCAGTAATAGAGGTGAGATAATTTAGTACCAGTCTATGTCGCACCAACTCCTTCTTGTACGCTTGTAGCTCCCTTCCAGTATACCTGAAAGTGTCATCATACATCTCGGTGACATTATCTATTAATTTAGCTAGGTCTTGGATATATTTAAAGTTTAATGTTCCCCGAGCGGTCCTGGTGAGATCTAGAGCAACCATAACTTGGAAACCAGCAGTTTCACTAATCAATTTTGTAGCTATGGGTTCCTCACCAGGAATCAAATTTCTCTTGCCACGGTGTTCATACTGTGTGTGTATGTATGGTGGTGATGTAGTCTTGTGAATACCAACCATTTCTTCATGAGTAATAGTCATGATTTCAGGAACCAGTTTAGCTAAGAAACACAAGCCCTTGGAACTCGGAGTCACCCAGGAATAAGCTTTCCTTCCACAAACAAAATACACATCATCAGGGAGAACTTAAGGAACAGTATGCCCATGAATTATATCCCACAGAGTTTTGATAAAACTACCCATGCCTAGTGTCTCAATTTGCTCTAGACACGTGTCGGCATTAATGACATTTTTACATTTATCTGTAGAGACTTTTCCAATGGATACCTTCTTATGTTTGGTTATACGCCCTAATTTGTGACTTCCATCAACATTCCTGCCTAGTAGTGACCTTGTAAGTCTCCCTCTAAAATGAGTGTGGCGAGCCATTGTTTGATCTGATAGGTCAGCCTCCCAATTCTCCAGGCGCTTTGCATGAGATATATTTAGGCACAGCAAAGATCTGCCTATTGAGTATTGTCGAAGCGTCAGACTAGGGGACCTAGTGTTATTGTACCTCCCGTCTATGGGCCTCCCACCCCTCAATTCGAGTACTTCGGATATGTTTAGAGGGAATGGCACTAGTCCTATATTATTCTGCCCTTGTGGCACGTGAGAGCACACCCAACACTCGGTCTGGTTTAGCACCTTACCCACCAGGGAGTGATAATCCTCCAAAGGATGCCCGCCTATATTCAGAGTACTGGGGGACTGGCATCATTGGATGCATCTCTCTTCAACTAGGGAGTCGCAGAACTTGCAGATACAATACTCATCAGACAATAGCCCCTCACACTGCCTCCGAGTTCCTGAGCTAGCAGACCTTTTCATAACCCCCGGACCAAGTTTGATAATGGGCTGCTCTGAGTATCCTAATAACTTTTCCTCTGCCTCCATCTCATCCGTATCACTACCAGAACTCTCCTCCGTCCTCCATCCTCCTTCACAATAATAGAATGTCCTAGAAAGAGCAAAAACAAGGAAAATCTTGGAACAAAAGAAAAACAAAAACCGCCACTCCATCGCTGGAAAGATAGTTCTGGGGCAACGTCTCTGGTTCAGGTGTCTCGACTGCAGGCTTTAGGTCTCCCGGAACAGACTCAAGTGACAGATCTATGTCGTCGGTCTTAGTTTTATCTTGCACTTTCTCCGGATTATGGACTCTCCTGCAGTGGGTGGAATAGACCCAAGTGTCTCTCTCTGCAACGTTCAGTGATGTAGTACTGGTCAGCAGCACTTGGTACGGGCCTTCCCAACGGTCTGTTAAACAACCTGAACGTAAGAAATTGCGGATCATAACATAGTCTCCAGGTTCAACATCATGACAGTTCGTTTCTGGCATACCAGGTGACAGCATTTTTAGTTTTTGTTGTTGTTGCTTTAGCTGTCTACTCATTCTTATAAGATATTGTACAGTCACTTCATTATTACACTTCAAGTCGTCTTGTGAACTCACGATCAAATGAGATTGTCGTCCGAACAGTATCTCAAAGGGGGACAGATTAAGAGGAGGTCTAGGAGTGGTCCGAATGCTATGGAGGACCAATGGCAAAGCCTCAGGCCATGCCAACCCAGTTTCAGCCATTATCTTACCAAGCTTGTTCTTTATAGTACCGTTTACTCTCTCCACCTTACCACTGGCTTGTGGTTGGTAAGGGGTGTGAAGTCTGCTACCGATTCCCATGAGTTTACACATATTTTGGAAGATATCACCAGTAAAGTGTGTACCACTATCACTTTCAATGATTCTAGGGATACCGAACCTACACACAAAGTCTTGTACAATTTTCTTTGCAGTGAACACAGCAGTATTAGTGGCTGCCGGATATGCTTCTACCCAACCGGAAAACACATCAATACACACTAACACATACTTTAGATTCCTGCATGGTGGTAATTGGATATAGTCAATTTGTATTACCTGAAAAGGTCCGTCTGTGGAGGGATGTGGGATGGCTCAGTTGGAATAGTTTTCCCAACATTTTTCCTCAAACAAGTAAGACATGACATTGCTTTCTTACCAGCCTGAGAGGAAAATCCGGGAGCACACCAGTATGCTCTCAGCAGTTTGCACATACCTTCTTTACCCAGGTGAGTCAGGCCATGTGCTGCTTCAGCCAGGCTTGGATAGTATGTTCGGGGAGCTACAGGCTTACCTTGTCCATCCCTCCAGAGTCCTGAGGACTCTTGACCACATCCCTTCGCCTTCCAGACCGCCTTTTCCTGCAGGGAACACAAATCTTGCATTTCAATTAGTTTCTGCATGTCTAATGTCTGAAAAACCATTATAGTCTCGGTCGATACAGTCATAGGTTGCCCTGCTGCCCATTTAGCAGCTTTGTCTGCCCTGTTGTTGCCCAATGACACTGGGTCTTCTTCAAAGGTATGGGCTTTGCACTTTATGACGGCTACTGTTCTAGGTAACTGTATCGCTGTCAGAAGTGCTTTTATGTGTTGTGAGTGTGCCACTGGTGTACCTGCTGCTGTCGTAAAGTTTCTAAGACGCCAAAGGGCCCCAAAATCATGCACTACCCCGAAGGCGTACCTAGAGTCAGTATATATATTGGCTGATTTACCCTCTGCCAATTCACACGCTCTCCTTAGTGCTACTAGTTCCGCCACCTGGGCTGAGTGAGGTGGGCCAAGGGGTTCAGCTTCTAACACATCCTGATCGTCTACAACAGCTTAACCAGTACATAGCTCTCCCGTCTCTGTCTGTCTATGACAACTTCCGTCTGTATAAAACGTAAAATCTACATTTTCTAAGGGGGTGTCACGTATGTCGGGCCTTGCAGTAAAGGTCTGATTCAGGTGTTCCATACAGTCATGCGTGTCAGTATTCTTGCCTAACTCATCATCAACCAGGGTCTCCTCACCTCCCACCCTTTGTGTCTCTAGAGACACATACGGAAGGTATGTAGCTGGATTTAAGGTGCTACATCGTTTGATGGTGATGTTTTAGGGGTGCCATCAGGGCTAGTTCCCACTTTGTGAATCTAGCTGAAGAAACATGTCTGGTTTGGGCTGAATTTAACAGAGCTGATACAGCATGGGGTGTATAGATAGTTGTATTATGTCCTAATACTACGTCCTCGCTCTTACTTACCAGAAGAGCTGTTGCTGCTACAATTCTGAGACATGTTGGGAGTGATCTATCCACATTGTCTAATTGTGCACTGTAGTATGCTACTGGTCTGCTAGCGTCACCATGTTTCTGTGCGAGGACACCTGCTGCATAACCATCAGCTTCTGTACAAAATAGCTCATAAGGCTTTTCATAATCAGGTATTCCCAATGCAGGTGCTCTAGTCAGACTGTCTTTAAGATTAAAGAACGCTTGCTCTGACTCTTCTGTGAGTATAACACATTCTGGTTTTGAGGAAGAGACTAGCTCCTGCAATGGTAATGCCAGAATAGAAAAACCTGGGATCCAGGATCTACAGTATCCACACATCCCCAGGAAAGTACAAATCTGCTTCTGGCTCTGCGGCAGAGTCATGTGTATGGCCTCAATCCTGTCGGTTGTCAGGTGTCTTAGCCCCTTAGTGAGGCAGTGTCCTAAGTATTTGACCTTAGTCTGACATGGCTGTAATTTATCCTTTGCCACCTTGTGCCCTGTTTGTGAAAGATGAAGCAACAACAATTTAGTATCATGTAAACATGACATAAAAGAATCAGAGCACAACAACAAATCGTCCACATATTGAATTAGAACAGACCCATTGTGGGGTTGAAAGGATTGCAAACAGTCATGTAAGGCTTGGGAGAAAATACTGGGGCTGTCAATGAACCCCTGGGGTAGTCTGGTCCATGTGTATTGCACTCCCCTGTAGGAGAATGCAAAAAGGTATTGGCAGTCACAGTGAAGAGGGACTGAGAAGAAAGCAGAACATAGATCAATGACAGTAAAATGACTGGCAGACGGTGGAATCTGCATGAGGATGACAGCTGGATTCAACACTACGGGGAATTGGCTCTCAACAACTTTATTAATTCCCCTTAAGTCCTGGACTAATCTATAGCCCCTCCCCCCACTCTCCTTCACAGGGAAAATGGGACTATTTGCTGTACTGGCTATAAGAATTAAAATCCCTTGTTGTAACAGCCTCTCAATAACAGGATATACCCCTAGTTCCACCTCCGGTTTTAATGGATACTGTGGGATTTTTGGAGCTATCCTACCACTTTTTAGATTGACCATGACAGGGGCTACGTTTGCCATCAGTCCAGTGTCCTGTCCATCTCTGGTCCATAGTGAACCTGGTATTTCCAGCAACATCCCCTTTACTTTAGATGGACTTTGTTCTATAACAGGAGAGTGTAACATTAACCTTTGAGGGGTGTCCAATATATCCTGTACCTCATGTGCGACCTTCTCCGGTATATCTAAGAACACACTATCAGAAGTGCAGTATATGACACATCCCATTTTACCTAACAAGTCTCTTCCCAGCAATTTAGTAGGAGCCGCCGCAGCCAAGAGAAACGAATGCTTGGTATGCAGGGGCCCGATAGTAACTTCAGCGGGTTTAGTTAGTGGATAATGCAACACTTTTCCCGTTACCCCGATGGCTGGAATTGTTTTGCTGGTCACCTGTAGATTGAAAGGAGAGGTTATTACAGATCGGGCCGCCCCTGTATCTACAAGAAAAGTTTGTTTCCTACCAGCTATGTCAACTATCATTGTTGGTTCTTCTCTCTGACTCTCAGTTAACCTCACTGGCTGTAGACTACAGGTATGACCTGACTCCTAGTGCTGACTATCATTTTCCCGTGCAATATTTGTTGTTATAATATGTGCGGGTAGATGTGAGTCTTCGATTCTATGTGAGTTTTTTCTTGGAGGATATCTATGTGTCCCACCTCTAGTGCTGTATCTGTCTTTTTTACAATCCCTCCTAATGTGTCCTTCATTACAATTGAAACATCTGATCACTCTATGTTTCTTATTATGTGGATTGTATGCTGGTGGTCGTGTATGCATCCCCTCTAGAGCCTGTATACTCACCGTCATTAACCTATCACCTTTCTCCTCCTTCTGTCTGAAAAGGTTTTTGTCATGCTCCACAGCAGACTCCCTAAGAGAATCTACTGTGATGCCTCTCCAATTAGGTAATGTGGTTTGTACTCTGGATTTTAAATTTTCTCTAAGGCCATCCATTAATACTCCTACAGCTACTTCCCTATGATGTGGGTCCTCCCCTATGTTGGATATCCCAGTAAACCGTGTTATCGCTGCTATAGCTCTAATGAAGTAATCTGCTGCTGTTTCACTATCCTTTTGTTTAATGGTGAAAATCTTACTCCAATTTACTACTACTGGAAAATAGATGGCTAAGTGTTTGACAATTTGTTCTATATTTTTTTGGTTAATCTCATCAGTCAAGGTGTCATCTTCCTCCAACAAACAATCTTCAATACATTTTTGTATGTTAGTATTGGGAGGAAGACACGCCCTCAACACTACACGCCAATCCTTATTGGTTGGTTCGTGGGCATTTCCTAAGTCTTTAACAAATTTCTGACATTTAGCCAACTCCTTTCTAGGATCTGGGAATTCAGTCATAATGGAACGTAATTCTGATCTAGTCCAGGGACAATGCATTGTAACATTTCTTAAAGTAACTACACCATCCTTATTCGGTTTCCCATTGGGAACTGATATTGTGCGGACTGGGTACGCACCCACTGGTTCACTGACTTCAGGGGACACTACAGGATTTGATGTTTCAAGATTTAGAACGCTTTCACTCTTAGTGATCACGCTACTCTCACCTATCTCAGCCATTTTCTCATACTTGCGCTGAGCCTCTAGTACACTAACAGCATGGGCAATGGCCGAAATCACAGTGGGTTCATCTTCATCTTCAGATACACTTGATTTAAACTGGCTTAAAACAGGATACAACTTAGCAATATTTCTTTTTTCAGTTTTAATAACGGCTGTACTTACCGCTCCCGCCACAGAAGGTGGCGGGGGCGCCCTTGCGCTGCGTTCGCCATGCTTCTCAACGGCCACGTCCGTTGTGCGTGAGCTTTTAGCCACGCCTACTTCCGCTGTGCATTCGCTGCTCTGCCACGTGTTACCTTCCATTTGCCACAATTTTAACCAATCATTATTTCTATTTCTCTTTTTCGTTGACTTGATCAACCATACTTTATCTTTTACAGTATTTAGTACCTTTGCATTAAAACGTCCTATTGTTGGGAAAGGCCTATCACAATCTTTGGTCATCTTGACCCACGTGTCACAATACGCAGTTGCGTATGCACCATATTTCTTACACATGAGAAACCTCGTTGAACCAATAGGACCTTCCTTAGGCAGTACACTGACCATCTCTAGCGTATGCTTAGCACCCATGTTGAACAACACCAAACGCTTTCAACAATTTGCTACAAACACTCTACCGCTAGAGATCTCTTACTGGCCGTGGACGTATTTGCTTAAGCCGCGTCCACTCGCTTCCTCTTGTACTAAACAAGGACCCCTAACACAGACAATATCACTGTGGGACCCAAGGGCTATCAGCTCCTCGATACCCTGGCTAAACCACAAAAATCTGTTGAGTTTATTATAACTGGGAGAACAAAGTCAATACAATCAGCCAGCCTTTCCAATATAATTCCTCCTAGCTGCTTCACCAATTCGCCCTAACGGTTGTCGTGCGGTTAGATCGCACTGCCTACCAATACTAGTTATTAGCAAACATTGCGATCTATTGGTAGCGCTTTGCGAAAACCCGGTTTTCGCCTTCGGTATACCTGCCCTGTATACCGTCCTTCAGTTGGGCAACCTGCCTCGTCAAACAGCAACTGAGCACAATAATAGTATACACCTTTTCTGCGCAGAAAATCAAAAGTTCCCAACAACAGTAATAATGTTTCAGAGGTTTTCACAAGTAATTATACTATATACATATAATAACTATCAAAACGATTGTTTAACCACGTGGCAAATCTACCGGAAGTTTGCATACAAACAGCAGGAAATACACATACGCTAAGCAATGCAATACAGTTAAAACGCACAATGACAGTAAAAAAAAACAGTTTTCTCTTTTGTCCCTAGGTTCTAGTTAGCGTGCCCTAGACAATGCAAAACGGACATTCGGTTTCACAACACAGAGTAAAATTCAGGTTTTGAACACATTGCGTTCTTACCCGTATATGACGCGTCTCCACCCTTTAATGCGGAACCGAAATCCGTTGGTCTTGCGTATCATCGGCAACGAAACCTCCAAAGCTCACGAGCCCCCAAATTGTTATGTGCGTATTGTCACTAACCAATAACGATTGTCGAACCTCGATTTGTGTTTCCAACGCACAAAGATTTATTCGCAAATAGTAGAATAATATGTTCAAGTGAAGTGATAATAAATACAGCCGTTACTTATCGCAGGCGCTCTGTATCCAGTGTGCAGTCATTCAATCCTGAAGTCTGGGGACAAGATGTCTGAACACTAGATGTGAAGCTGCTGCTTATATGCACACATAAATACAGTAATACAATGAAGATGGTATAGCTTGCATCTATTGGTCCAGGTCTCAGGAAGGTCCAAGGGGTTGTCAATCATTGGCTAGTTCATCCTAAGGAATCCAAAGGAGGGGGTCATCTCTCCAGGGGGTATGCTCGGCTCTTCCCGCCAAGATTCCTTAGTCTTAAGTAGTTCATAATTCCCTATCATTCATAACTTGTGTATGCACTCTGCGATTCCTTCGCAGAGTGAACCAAACAGTAGGAAATGTTAAGATGTTTATTATGATACCACTCATGATATGATTCCTTCAACCTGTTCCGTTTAATATAACATATAAATACTACTATATATCGACATAACTGACTATGTGTTGCAACTACCATTAATGTGTACTATTTTATAAGTATGCGTGTTTGTGCGAATGTATGGTAAAAGACCAATTACTGTTGCAGCCTCGTGTAGTGGATGCATACGCCCTTTCACGCCGTAGCGTGCCCTTATACGCCGTAGCGTACTGTACGCATCTTTTCAGACAAAGACAACCAAGTTTGCTCGACTTTAATTTAAATGACTTTATCCAATTTGCTGACTTCGACACTTCGCTGCTTGTTGGATGGCTTTTACCATTTTTTTTTGCTTTTATCAAGTGCACTCTGGCTTTGCATCAGACTTTCCATACTTGGTAAGTATTGCCTCAATGTATGTCTGTTGATCAATTGTAACAGTTCCTGTTTTCAGATTTTGCACAATTCTCATGCCTAACAAATGATTTGCAGGACCTAGATCTTTTAATCTGAATTTCTGTTTCAACAGATGCTTTACACTGGTGATGTGTCTCTCTTGGCCTGCTAGCAACAGATCATCTATGTATACCACTATGATGAACAATTTTTCTTCTATAGTTTTATGATAAAAACAGTGATTAGTCTCTGACCTAATAAAGTCCATCTCTACCAGCACAGTACCCAGTTTGACATAACAGCAATAACCACTTTGCTTTAGGCCATATAGGGATTTATTTACGATTTCTTTTCCCTCTTGGAATACACCATCTATGTAGTGTTCCGGTGGCTCCATATAAATCTTAACTAACTTCCCATTTAGGAATGCCGAGTCCAAATCAAGCTGATCCAGTAATAAATCATGGATTGTAGAAATGGTAATGACTAACCTTAAGGTGCTGTATCTTGCAATAGACGAGAAGGCTTTATAGTGGGCAAAGGTCCCATCCGCATTTAGCTTTGTACAAAAGACCCACTTGTTCTTCATCGTTTTACGGTTTAGCAGTCTGTCAACGGCAGTTCATGTATTATTTTCATCCAGAGCTGTTAACTCTGTGTCTATTGCCAACTTCCACTCTTTCCAGTCTTTGCTTGAGTTTGCCTTTTGGATGTTTTGTGGTTGACAGAAGGCTATGTTAGAGAATTCCTCGCAATATCCCCTGGGGTGAACTTGTCACTCACCGGACCGTGAGTGCCTCTGCGCTGGTGCGTGGTTCTCTATCCTTCCTGCTGGCGCCTGTCCTGAGCCGCGGCTGTCCGCCATCTTGATGGACTGCGCATGCGCAGGATCCATGAATTCTTATGACTTTGCTTTTAACCTAATTGGTGGATCAATCACCTCTCCCTATTTAAGGCACCTGTGGACATGGTATCGTTGCCTGATCTTGAGTCTCATTCCCTGTGAGTCTCATTCCCTGTGAGTCTCTGAAGGTGTCTCCTGTGTCCTGCTCGTATCTTCAGTTTCCTGCTGGATTACCTGCTCTGCTCATCGGCGGTTCCCATACCCGCTACTGACTCCTGTGTCCTGCTCGTGTCTTCAGCTGTCCGCTGGATTACCTGCTCTGCTCATCGGCGGTTCCCATACCCGCTACTGACTCCTGTGTCCTGCTCGTGTCCTCAGCTGTCTGCTGGATTACCTGCTCTGCTCACCTGCGGTTCCCATACCCGCTACAGTCTCTCAGCTCTCCTGCTGTGCCTGCATATCCTCGTTGGACAAGCTTCTCTACTCAGCAGCGGTATGCATACTTGTTATTGAATATCAGCTGTTATCCTGCATATCCGCTTTGGACAAGCTTCTCTACTCAGCAGCGGTATCCATACCCGCTATAGACTATTAGCCGTTACGCTGCATATCTGTTTGAACAAGCTTCTCTACTCAGCAGCGATATGCATACTTGTTATTGACTATCAGTTGTTATCCTGCATATCCGCTTTGGACAAGCCTCTCTACCCAGCAGCGGTATACATACCCGCTATAGACTATTAGCTGTGACGCTGCATATCTGTTTGGGACTAGCTCCTCTGCTCTCCAATTGTATTTATACAGTTATAGACTCTTATCACTCCACCACTTATCCGCACCTGGACAAGTCCTCACCTCATCACAGCAGTGGTACAACTTGCTAAACGCAGACCACTGACTCTCCCACTACCTAGCTACACCTGGACAAGTCTTCCCTTCACAGCAGTGGTACAACTTGTTATACGCAGACCACTGACTCTCCCGCTACCTACCTGCACCTGGACAAGTCTTCTCATCACAGCAGTGGTACAACTTGCTATACGCAGACCACTGACTCTTCCGCTACCTACCTGCACCTGGACAAGTCTTCCCTTCACAGCAGTGGTACAACTTGCTATCCGCAGACCACTGACTCTCCCGTTACCTTCCTTCACATGTTCACGTCCACTCTACTCTCCTACCAGTACAGCTGCAAGTCGCTGACTCTCCTACCAGTATAGCTGCAAGTCACTGACTCTCATCTATTCCCTTGGCATTCTCTCTCCATCTGCTGTTATACATGTTCCTACTATTCACCCTACTGCCAGAGGACCGCTGTGTAAACCCCACCCCTCTGGTAAGCATTATCAACTGGTGAATCCTGGGCAGAACTCCTAGTGTCCGTGACAGAACTCCTCTGTCACTCCTCACAGTACTCCTGGTTTCCAATTGAACATCCGCATTAACACCCTCAGCTTCTGACACGCTTTCCGCTGCCTGTATATCCAGCGTTACAAACGTTTGCTGTGGTTTATGTTTCACCATTCCGCTAGGTGGCATTATTTCATGAAACACCACATCTCTGGATTTTATGAAACATTTATTTGTAATGTCTCAGAGTCTGTATCCTTTACTCTACTGAAAGTATCCAAGCATGATACATTCCACTGATTTGGGATCTAGTTTCTGTCTTTTATCTTTTGGTATATGTGCATACGACTGACAGCCGAAAACATGGAGATGACTGACAATTCACTTTTTCATGGACCACGCCTCCAGTGACGTTTTGCCTTTCACAATTATTTCGGGCGCATGATTTTCTAGATAAACTGCAGTGGACACTACTTCCACCAAAAATCTT
The DNA here is from genome assembly GCF_038048845.1 of Mixophyes fleayi. Lineage (NCBI taxonomy): Eukaryota > Metazoa > Chordata > Amphibia > Anura > Limnodynastidae > Mixophyes > Mixophyes fleayi. The sequence continues at coordinate 207,931,441 of NC_134404.1, forward strand.
ATTTGCAGGCCTCCGTCATTTAACATGGTCCATGCTCTTTCGACAATTGTACAATTTGCTCGCTCACTCGCATCATTTTGTTCTGGCGTGTAGGTGATCATCAATTGATGCTGTATGCAATACTTTCTCATGAATGTAGCTAAAGTCCTGTTGTCATACTCTTCACCATTGTCGGATCTCAAGACTTTTAATTTCAGACCCATTTGAGTCTCCACCAGGCTCTTGTATGGCGCAATTTTGTTGACAACTTAATTTTTGCCTTTAATGAAGTTTATGTGTGTCATCCTTTTTGCATCAAAAATGAGTGTCATGAAGTATTTGTAGCCCCTAATCGATTCCACCTCCATTGGACCACACACATCTGTTTGCACTTGAGCTAGAGATACTTCAGCTCTAGTCGCTGACTTTGGAAAGGGGTGAGTATCACGCGCCGGGTGTTCGGGCAGCGTGCGCAGACCCGGTGGCTGCATTAATTCCTCTGCCTTCTGTTGCTTGGTCCTTCTCCTTGGCGGCAAGTTTAAAAGGCACCTCCTCTCTATCTTCATTGCCTGTTCTTTGAGTCACCTCCTGGTGATAGAAGTGGCTTCCTGTTGCCTTCCAGCAATTCTCCTCCACATAGTGGACTGCAGAGCTGACGCTTACTCTCCTGAACTTTTCATCTGTCACATAGTGACCTACAGAGCTGACGCTCATCTCCGGAAATCTCCTCTACATGGTCTACAGAGCTGACGCTTATTCTCCTGAACTTTACACCACATAGTGGTCTGCAGAGCTGACGCTCACTCTCCTGAATTCTCCTCCACATAGTGGACTACAGAGCTGACGCGTACTCTCATGAACTTTTCATCTGTCACACAGTGACCTACAGAGCCGACGTTCATCTCTGGAAATCTCCTCTACATGGTCTACAGAGCTGACGCTCATTCTCCTGAACTTTACACCACATAGTGGTCTGCAGAGCCGACGCTCACCCTCCTGTATCCACTTCATCTGCCACATAGTGGCCTGCAGAGTTACGCCGATCTTCAACATCTTCATTGCCAACACTTCTAGCATTGTCAACTTTTCCTACGGTACTATTGCCTGTAGTCTTCCCAGGGACTTCCGTACAGTGCTCTAGTAGGGACCGCGACCTGCGAGGTAGACGCAGCTAAGCCCATACCGCTTTGCGGCGGTTCCTGGTGAACACCGTCTCCTCGTTAGACTCCGCGCCCTGTTGGAGTAGTGCCAAACTGTTCGAATCTCTTGGTTTCGCTACATCTACCGAGTCTCCTCGTAAGAACCGTGACAGTGAGTTTGCTTACCCTTTACATAGCTGTCTCATGACGATTTCTCAGGGCCGCTCACAGTGATCCCTGTCACAATCCCATCAACGAGTTTCTGGACATTGTCGTATCCCAGATGACTCAGTCGCTTATGCCACAGCTCCATGGATTGATTTGTATCAGAAGTATCCATCACACAACACACCTCGGTGTCTAGGGCACACAGTTGGTTGCATCGGGTCGCTGACGCAATTAGTCCCTCTTTCGTTTTGCACCACACATGTGCCCTCTGTTAATTGGGCTTTCTAACGTTTTCTTTCCAGAATGCTTATAGCAATAAGGTTGCTTCCCAAATCTGTTATGAACAGAACGTCTTGGATATCTGTTCTGACAATCTCACCTTTTATGCTTAGGTGCACTGTGACTGTCCCGACTTCTGTCACAGTAAGGACATTGTCTTCAATCCCTTTGACCAATATGGGCTCACATGATTTTAGCAAAGTGAAACACTTTTGGTTGAAGCTGAAGTGTCGAATGAACCCCAAATCCATATACCAGTAGTCCTTCTTGTGGCTGTCTGTAACATTCAATGCTGACTCGTATGGTTTGTCATGCGTCTTCTGCTGTGTACCACTTGAATCCCTCAGCCTGCATTTAGATGCTTTGTGTCCCTTTTTGTGACATACAAAGCACTTATATTTGGGCTTTTTGGACTTTTGGTGAGTAAAGCAGACCTTTCAGCATTTGTCTCAATGGGAATTCGATGTTGCAACTGCAGCAACTTGGCCCTCACGATTTCTTTCATCAGCTTGGTATCATTTTACTCCAAAGCGACCACCAATCAAACTCTGGCATGAGATTTAGCAGCATTGCCATCGCAACTTCCTCATCATTGACGTGTGTTCCCACAGATGCCAATTGTTGAGCTATTGACAGCATTTTGCCAAAATACTCATTTGACTTCTCACAGGCACTTAACTTTGTCCTGTACAGTGTACGCCTCAAGTTTATTCTTTTCATCAGACCTTTCTCCTCATATGCCGTTTGTAGGGCTGTCCACATATCTCATGCTGACACTTTTCTGTTGATGATGGACTTATCCACTTCATCAGCATTTGGACTCACTCATTGATCAATTGTGAATTTCCTCAACTTTTCCCACTTAAGATGCATTTCCATTGGAAATGTTCATGTTGCATAATTCTCTGAGCCCTTCAGTTTTGCAAAGGTCACTCTGTATTGTGCATTTTTCTCTTGTATCAAGTAAAGAACTTTTTTGAAGAATCAGCTTCCTTTAATTTCTGGGTATCTCTGCTACCATTATTTTGTTTAAGTGCTTTCTTCAACGCACGGTGCTAGGCCCATAAACCTATTGGCAGAACTTTTGACATCTGTAAGGTGTAAGCAGTGGACAGAATGGTGGTTTAGTGGTTAGCAATTCTGTCTCACAATACTGAGAGTTCAATTCCCGACCAGGGCCTTATGTTCTCTCCGTGTTTGCATGGGTTTCTTCCAGGTGCTCTGGTTTCCTCCCACACCAAAAAACATACTAGTAGGTTAATTGGTAGTTATTAAATTGATCCTAGTCTGTGTGTTTGTATGTTAGGGAAATTAGACTGTAGGCTCCAATGGGACAGGGGCTGATGTACGTGACCGATATTCTCTGTATGGTGCTGCGGAATTGGTGGCGCTATTATATATAAATGATGATGAGCTAGGGTTGGATATGGATGTCAGTCTACACACGTGTCACGGTCTCAAGCGATAGCAGGTCTTTACGATGCGAATCCTAGGGTCTGCACAGTTTAGCGCTACACCAACAGGGCGCGGAGTCTAACGAGCAGACGAGTATAGTAGCAGGTACGTGAGTAGAGTGTCAGCCTTGCAGACGAGTAGAATAGATAGTTGGTACCTGACTGGAGTGTCAGCTTTGCAGACGAGTATAGTAGCAGGTACGTGAGTAAAGTGTCAGCCTTGCAGATGAGTAGAATAGATAGTTGGTACCTGAATGGAATGTCAGCTTTGCAGACGAGTAGTAGCAGGTACGTGAGGAGAGTGTCAGCTCTGCAGACGAGTAGAAACAAAGTAGCAAACAAAGTAGCCACGTCTAAGGTACCCAAAAGCAACTGAGGAACAGGCACTGAAGTTTGCAGGAAGTGCCTTTTTTATTAGGCGCCAGGATTGCCTGGCCAATAGGAGAGCAGCCATAGTCTTCATAAGTTGACCGCGCAAACCCGAATCCAAGATGGCGGCGACCAGGATCGGACCGCTGGAGGCAGGTAAATTTGCCGGGGGTCGGGTGAGCTGCCCGATACCCCGGCAGGTGACAGAACCCCCCCCCCCTTTAAAGACGGCACCGCACGTCTACTGCAGGGTTTTGTAGGAAACTTTTTATGAAATTTCTCCACCAGGCGAGGGGCGTGAACATCGGAAGCACGAACCCAGGAGCGTTCCTCAGGGCCGAAGCCCTTCCAGTCCACCAGGTATTTTAGGCCGCCTTTACAATACTTGGAGTCTAGAATTTGTTTAAGTTCGAACTCCTCCTCCTGATGAGCAGTAGGGATGATTGAAGAGGAGGTTGAAGAGAATTGATTGATCCTCAGTGGTTTCAATAGAGAGACATGAAAAGAATTGACAATATGGAGAGAAGTTGGTAGACGTAATCTGAAGCAAACTGGATTAATGACTTGAGAGATGGTATATCGACCAATAAACCGCAGAGCCAGCTTCATACAAGGAACTTTGAGGCGTATATTTTTGGTGGAGAGCCACACCCGATCTCCAACTTTGAAGACAGGGAGTACCCGACGTCTCTTATCAGCAGCCAATTTGTATCGTGTAGAGGACTTTTCTTACTTGACATGATCTTACTTGAGTCCAAATAGAGAGAAAGTTGCGGTAAAGTAGGTCGGCAGCAGGCACCTGGGTGGGTGGGAGAGGTGTGAATTTAGGGAGAGAAGGATGATGCCCATAAACCACCAGAAAGGGAGACTTGGAGGTGGACTCATGGAAGGCATTGTTGTGAGAGAATTCAGCCCACGGTAGGAGATCTACCCAATTGTCCTGGTTAGCAGAGGAGAACATTCTTAGATAGGTCTCTAAATCCTGTTTCACCCGTTCAATCTGTCCGTTAGATTGTGGGTGGTAGGCCGACGATAGATTCAACTTCATTCCCAATAGTTTGCAGAGGGACCTCCAGAATCTGGAAACAAATTGAATGCCTCGGTCCGATACTATTTCGAGAGGACAGCCGTGCAGATGGAATATCGCCTTAACAAAGTGAGATGCTAGGATGGGTGAGGAGGGAAGACCAGGAAGTGGGATGAAGTGGGCCATTTTAGAGAAGCGATTGACCACGACCCAAATGACTGTACATTTCTTGCTAGATAGAAGATCGGCTATGAAGTCCATACTGATATGGGTCCAGGGTACCTGAGGAAGCGGCAGAGGTAGAAGTTGACCGGCAGGACATTGATGAGAAGACTTGCTTTGTGTACAGGTACTACAGGAAGAGAAGAAGTCCTTGATATCACAGTGTAGACTGGGCCACCAATAATTCCTGGACACTAATTCTGTGGTTTTGCGGATGCCTGAGTGACCAGAGAAAATGGTAGAATGGAAGTGTTTCAAGAGCTTACGGTGGAGTTTAGGAGGTACAAAGGTTTTCCCAGCAGGAGAAACAGGAGTCTTGAGCTGCGTAGCAGACACCAGACATTTAGGGTCCAGGATAGGATAAGATGGTTCATCCTCAGAGAGCACGTGCGCAGGAAACGCACGGGAGAGAGCGTCAGCCCTTTTATTCCTATTCCCAGGCTTGAAGGTAATCCGGAGCTCAAAACAGGGAAAAGAACAAGGACCAGCGTGCCTGTCTGGGGTTTAAGCATTGTGCAGTTTAGAGGTATAGAAGATTTTTATGGTCGGTGAAGATTGTAACCGGGTGTCTTGCCCCTTCAAGAAGATACCGCCAGTCCGTCAGGGCCACTTTGATTGCCAGCAACTCCTTATCCCCTATGGCGTAATTCTTCTCCGCTGGAAGGAACTTTCTTGAATAGAAGGCACAAGGGTGGAATTGACCTAGGGGACATTTTTGCGAGAGCACTGCTCCAATGCTCATGTTAGATGCATCGACCTCTGGAAAGAATGGAGAGAAGGAGTTGAGTTGCCTGAGAATAGGTGCTGAGGCAAAGGCTTTTTTAAGGAAGTCAAAAGCTTCTACAGCGGTTGATGGCCAGGATTTAGGGTTGGAACCCTTCCGTGTAAGAGCCACAATGGGTGCTACAATGGTGGAATAGCCCAGGATGAAGCGCCTGTAATAATTGGCGAAGCCAAGGAATTGCTGGATAGGTTTCAAGCCCAATGGAAGGGGCCATACCAAGATTGCCTTCACCTTGTCTGGGTCCATTTGTAGTTTAGAACCGGATACGATGTAACCCAAGAATGGGTAACCCAAGAATGGTATTTGGTCGAGTTCAAAGGAGCACTTCTCCAGTTTACAGAACAAGTGGTTTTGACGTAGCCTGGAGAGGACTTCTGCCACGTGGAGACGATGAGATGTGAGATTAGAAGAGAAGATTAGAATATCGTATACAACGACACAAACATAGAGCAGATCTCTGAATATTTCATTAACAAAACTTTGGAATACAGCAGGTGCGTTGCATAGACCAAATGGCATTACTAGATATTCGTAATGACCATCACGTGTATTAAATGCCATCTTCCACTCGTCTCCGGCTCTGAATAAGATTATAGGCGCCTCTTAGGTCTAGTTTGGTGAAGACACAAGCCCCCTTGATCCGATCAAAGAGCTCAGTGATGAGTGGGAGGGGATAACGGTTCTTTATTGTTAAAGCATTCAATCCACGATAGTCAATGCATGGCCTCAAAGATCCGTCTTTTTTTTTCACAAAGAAAAAGCCTGCTCCTGCAGGGGATGAAGAAGGTCTGATAAACCTATGTAGAAGATTCTCCTTAACATAATCTGACATAGAGGAGGTCTCAGGTAATGATAACGGGTATACATGACCTCGTGGAGGAATCTTCCCGGGCAGGAGTTCAATGGGACAGTCCCATGAGCGATGAGGTGGCATATGTTCAGAGCGAACTTTATCAAACACATCCAGGAAGGAATGATAGTGCTTGGGTAGAGTTGTGGATTGAGGTGAAGAAGAAATGGCTCAGAGAGGTCGCACTCGAGTGAGACACTTCTGGAAGCACACCGGACCCCAAGAGAGAAGTTGAGAAGTGGACCAATTTATTTGGGGGGAGTGTTGCTGGAGCCAGGGTAGGCCCAGGATGATGGGAGTCGTGGTAGAGGGAAGCACATGGAAAGTGATTTCTTCACGATGAAGTGCTCCAACTTGCAAGATGATAGGTTTGGTACGAAGATCCACAGTACCATTAGCAATTCGGGAGCCGTCTATGGCTGTGATGGAAACAGGAACCTCCAATGGCACCATTGGTATGGAAGCCTGTGAAACCAAAGAAAAACAAATAAAATTCCCAGCTGCTCTTGAGTCCAGGAGGGCAGAGGTACGAATGGGACCTGAGGGCCCGTAGAGGGTAACAGGGAAAGAACAGATATTGGGAGTTTTACTGGAAGGAGAGGTTTTGAAAAGCCCTTATCTGACCTCTCCGGAGCAGATTAGGGTCTGGCATTTCCCGGCCTCTTGGAGCAGGAGTTCAAGAGATGTCCTGGATCAGCGCAGTATAGGCACAGCTTGTTCTTGAGCCTCCTGTCACGTTCCTCTGGGGTCAGACGAGAGCACCCAATTTGCATGGGCTCATCCTCCGGCACCGGATGGGAAAAGTGAGGTGCAAGTCTAGTCGGTGTACGCCGGGAAGCATCCTTCTCAGAGGACCTCTCGAGGAAATGAAGGTCCACCCTGTTGCAAAGCTTCAAGTGTGGAGGCTAATTCCTGTGAAGCCAAGGCATCTTTGATTTTATCGGATAGGCCCTGCCAGAAGGTAGCCACTAAAGCATCATTGTTCCAGCGCAGTTCAGATGACAATATTTGAAATTGGATGACATATTGAGCCATCGAGCGGGAAACTTGACGAAGGCGGAGGATGCTAGATGACGCTGAGGTGACTCTTCCAGGTTCGTCAAATATTCTACGAAACGCTGCTATAAAAGCAGCACTATCCGACAGTAGAGGATCATCATGTCCCCAAAGGGGTGAAGCCCAGGCTAAAGCCTGGCCTGATAGGAGTGATATGAGATAAGCCACCTTGGACCGCTGAGTGGGAAAGTTCTGTGGCTGGTGTTCAAACTGTATTGAACATTGATTCAGGAAACCCCAGCATAATTTGGGGTCCCCGTCAAACTTAGGAGTTGGGAGGCGCAAAGTAGAATTGAATGGAAGAGGGGCGACAGGTTCCGGAGGATTTTCCGCTTGGACAACTGGGGGTACTTGGAAAGAATCGAGGCGAGCAGCAAGGCTTTGGAATCCTTGTAGAAGCTGTCGCTGAATCAAATCCTGTTGCTCCACTCGGTTAAGTAAATCCTGTAACATATCTTTCGCCGAGGGTTCCACATTGGGATCCGTCATGGTAAAGAAAAGTTTGGCCTGTTCCTACTGTCACGGTCTCAAGCGATAGCAGGTCTTTACGATGCGAATCCTAGGGTCTGCACAGTTTAGCGCTACACCAACAGGGCGCTGAGTCTAACGAGCAGACGGTGTTCACCAGGAACTGCCGCAAAGCAGTATGGTCTTAGCTGCGTCTTGCTCGCAAGTTGCGGCCCCTGCTAGACTACTGAGCAAGGCCCTCTTGGGAAGTTTGGAGACCAGCAGGTAGGATAGCAGGTATTTGAATAGAATGTCAGCCTTGCAGACGAGTAGGATAGCAGGTACGTGAGTAGAGTGTCAGCTTTGCAGACAAGTAGAATAGATAGTTGGTACCTGAATGGAGTGTCAGCTTTGCAGATGAGTAGTAGCAGGTACGTGAGTAGAGTGTCAGCTTTTGTCACGATACTTACCTTCCACGCTTTCCCGCCGCTCCGTCGGACCCGGAAGCCGCACTTCCGAGTTCAGCAGTCACGTGACCGCTACCTGGGGCGGGGAATTCAAACTGTATAAAAACCTAGCTCTGACACTTGGAGAGTGTCAGAGCAATTTGGCTCCTGATTCCTGGCTGTCACGCTGTAGGCCTATGAGGCTGAAGATAATATAACACTAACCGGTATTGGTGCCACTGGTCAAACAGGCGCGGAGTCTAACGTACCCCTGGTGTTCACCAGGGACCCCCGCAAGGAGGTTTGGACTTCGCAGCAGAGAGCACGCAGGTCGCGGTCCTATTAGCCAGTTACCAGTGTAGCGTAGAGAGGTCAGACGGTTCCGGGTCACAGCAGTCAGGAATATCAGGTACAGAAGGGTAATCCAAAGGAATAGTCGCCAAGCCGAAGTCACAGTACAGAATGGGTCACACAGAAGAGTAGTATGGTCGCCAAGCCGGGGTCAAAAACAGGTAATCAGGAATCAGAATACTCAGGAGTATGGAGGAATAGGGAAGCCAGGAACACTGGTGGTGAACCTGTTACTCTGGAACCCTAATGGTGCCAGAGGCAGGTTTAAATAGAATCCAGACTGAATTGAGTGGTGGAGAGCGGAGGCGGCAGCGGGAACAGAAGCAGCATCCCGTTGCCTAGCAACGTAACTGAGACCAGGGCGCATGCGCCCGCTATCCGGAAGTCCTGCGGCAGTCGACGGGGAGATCAGACGTCCGTTCCCTGTCTGGCAGGGAATCAGCGGGGATGGTGTCTGACAGTACCCCCTCCCCTCCTCCCTCTCAGAGAAGGATTGCCTTTCCTCAGAAATTTTGCAAGGAGACGAGGAGCATGAAGGTCGGCCTCCGAGACCCACGATCTCTTTTCCGGACCGTAACCTCTCCAGTGTACAAGATACTGAGGTTTGCGCTGAAAGAAACGTCTCTTCAGAATCCTCTCGATCTCGAATTCATCCCCTAAAGATGCTTTAATAGGTGGAGGGGGAGCAGGTTCTCTGAAGAATTCGTTGAGAATCAGCGGTTTCAGCAATGAAATATGAAATGTGTTATGGATTCTAAGAGACGGAGGTAATGCAAGTTTGAAGGAAACAGGATTGATGACTTGTGATATGGCAAAGGGACCAATAAACTTAGGAGCCAATTTCATGGATGGAACTTGAAGTCGAAGGTTGCGTGTAGACAACCAAACACGGTCTCCTACCCTTAGTACTGGAGCAACTCTTCTATGAAGATCAGCCGCTTTCTTCTGTCTCTGTACAGAAGTAGACAGTGCTTCTTTGGTTTGAGACCAGATTTGAGAGAAGTCATGGATGAGAGTATCAGCCGCTGGTACTAGAGAGGAGGGAGCTTCGGACAAGAGAGGAGGAGTGGGATGTCTGCCGTAGATAATAAAAAATGGAGAACGCCCAGAGGAGGAATGTAGAAGATTGTTGTGGGCGAATTCGGCCCAATACAGAAGATCATTCCATGTCGTTTGATGATCAGAAGCAAAACACCGTAGAAAACACTCCAAGTCTTGATTCACTCGTTCTGTCTGTCTGTTAGTTTGGGGGTGATATCCGGAAGAAAATTTGAGACTGACTCCAATCTTTTTACAAAAAGCTCTCCAGAACTTAGCGACAAATTGTACTCCTCTGTCAGAGATGATCTCTTGAGGGCATCCATGAAGACGGAAGATGTTCTTTAGAAACAAATCTGCGAGTTTAGGAGCTAAAGGGAGTCCTTTACAAGGAGTGAAGTGTGACATTTTTGAAAAGCGGTCTACCACGACCCAGATGGTATTGTAGCCATTGCTCAAAGGGAGATCGGTGATGAAGTCCATCGTAATGCTGGTCCAGGGAGAATCCGGAATAGGCAGAGGAAGGAGAAGACCAGGAGGACTTTGTCTTGGCACCTTGTGGCGTGCACAAACCGAACATGCAGATACAAATTTTTGAACATCTGAAGCCAGTTTAGGCCACCAATAATATCTGGAGAGGAATTCTTTGGTTCTCTTGTAACCGGCATGGCCGGCAAATTTGGACTCGTGAGCCCAACATAGAAGTTTAGAGCGGAGATGAGGTTCCACGAATGAACGCCCTGGAGGGGGAGATATTACTGAAGAATTGGTGATGGCCACTGTTTGTATTGGATTTAGAATCCTTTTGTTGTCTAAACAAGTGAGAGTACCGTCATTATCAAAGGACCTGGAGAGAGCATCGGCCTTGGAATTTTTGGAACCGGGACGAAAGGGGAGAATGAGTTGGAACCTGGCAAAGAAAAGAGACCAGCGAGCTTGACGGGGGTTAAGACATTGTGCTTCCTGGAGATAAGTAAGATTTTTATGATCTGTCATGACCGTGACGGGATGTAAGGCACCCTCTAGTAAGTGACGCCACTCCTCAAGGGCAATCTTGATGGCCAAAAATTCCTTGTCACCGATTCCATAATTTAGTTCAGTGCTAGAGAATTTCTTAGACAGGAATTCACAAGTTTCTAATGTTCCTGAAGCAGATTTTTGGGAAAGTATAGCTCCAATCCTGACTGAAGAAGCGTCCACTTCAATAAAAAACGGTCTCCCTTGGTCTGGCTGTTTGAGTATAGGGGCCGAAAGAAATGCTTCTTTAAGAGTTTTGAAGGCCAATATGGCTTCAACAGGCCATGGTTTGCTGCAGGCACCTTTTCGAGTTAAAGCTGTAATTGGACAGATAATGGATGAAAAGCCTTTAATGAACTGCCGGTAATAATTGGCAAAGCCGATAAAGCGTTGGGTAGCTTTGAGACCAATAGGTAATGGCCAGTTGACAATGGCCTTTACTTTCTGCGGATCCATCAGCAGGCCGGTGCCAGAAACTATGTATCCTAGAAATGGAACTTGTGAATGCTCAAAAAGGCATTTCTCCAGCTTGCAATATAAGGAATGTTTCCGGAGGCGAGAAAGAACAGTCTTGACATGGAGACGATGAACATGTAAGTCAGATGAAAATATCAAAATATCGTCCAGGTAGACAATTACAAATTGATACAGAAGATCCCTGAAGATCTCGTTGACAAAATCTTGAAACACTGCAGGGGCATTGCAAAGTCCAAACGGCATGACTAAGTACTCATAGTGCCCGTCACGGGTGTTAAATGCCGTTTTCCACTCATCGCCCTCTCGAATGCGGATTAAGTTGTAGGCCCCTCTGAGATCTAATTTAGAGAAGATTTTGGCTCCTCTAATCCGGTCGAATAATTCAGTGATCAATGGGAGCGGATAACGGTTCTTGATGGTAATATCATTAAGACGGTGGTAGTCTATGCACGGTCTTAATGAACCGTCTTTTTTTTTTACAAAAAAGAATCCGGCTCCTGCCGGCGAGGTAGACATTCTGATAAATCCTCTTTGAAGGTTATCTGATATATATAAAGACATTGCCTTAGTCTCAGGGAGAGCCAGAGGATAAACTCTACCTTTGGGAATAGTTTTGCCGGGAATTAGCTCAATAGGACAATCCCATGCTCGATGTGGAGGGAGCGTCTCTGCAGTGGTTTTGCTAAACACATCAATAAAGTCTAAATACGGCTCTGGTAGTTTGAGGTGGGAATCCAGAGAGAGACAAGGAAGTTGGTTAGGAGGAAGTATTTTCGAGAGGCATTGATTGAAGCATGAGGAGCCCCAGGAGGTAACTTGAGCGAGAGCCCAATCAAATTGTGGCGAATGTTTCCTGAGCCATGGTAGCCCTAAAATGATGGAATTAACGGACTGTGGGATAACCAGGAACTGAATCCACTCTTGATGGAGAACCCCTACCTGCAACTGAACTGGAGCAGTAGTGTCAGTGATGGAACTGTTGCTGACACGGTTACCGTCAACTGCAGTAAGAACCAGAGGTTGCGGCAATGAAGTGCAGGGTATGTGAAGCTTCGACACCAGAGTGGCAGAGATAAAATTTCCTGCAGATCCGGAATCCACAAAAGCAGAACAATTTAGGCAAGAGTCCGAAAATGTGAGGGTGACAGGCATCAGAAAACTGTTATCTTTGGAAGGAGAGGGAGAATGGAGACATGAACCTAGAACAACCTCCCTGGTGTTGCCTAGGCGGTGAAGTTTTCCGGCCTCTTGGGACAAGAAGATAGCAGATGGCCGGATTCTCCACAGTACAAACACAAACGATTCTTGATCCTGCATTCTCTCTCATCCCGTGACAGGCGAGAGCATCCAATTTGCATCGGCTCTTCCGCCGGGAGAGCTGGAGATTGAAAACGAGGAGCCAAACGTACAGTGCGACGACCTTGGACCCTCTCCTGAGAGCGCTCTTGAAGGCGAATGTCTACCTTGACACACAAAGAGACCAAGTCATCAAGTTTGGATGGAAGCTCTTGCAAAGCCAGTGCGTCCTTGATAGGGTCTGACAGGCCTTGCCAATAGGTGGTGGAGAGAGCTTCATCATTCCAGTCTAATTCTGAGACTAAGGTACGGAACTGAACCGCGCATTGACCTGCAGTTAAAGAACCTTGGCGAAGAGCTAACAAACAGGATGCAGCTGAAGACACACGACCAGGTTCATCAAATACCCTCCGGAAGTTCTCAATGAAAGTGTCAGAATGAAGGAGAGATCCATCTCTTCGTTCCCACAGTGGCGAGGCCCAAGCTAGGGCCTGTCCCATCAGGAGGGAAATTATATAGGCCACCTTAGCTCTCTCAGATGCAAAGTTTTCCGGTGAAAGTTCAAACTGGATGGAACACTGATTTAGGAATCCACGGCATCCTTTGGGATTACCGTCGTATTTCTCTGGGGTTGGAATCCGTAGTGTTCTAGAGGTAGCCAGTGCTGCGCTTGGTGGGGCAGCAGCCGGAGCAGGATCAGGAACTGGGGCTGCTGCCTGAGAAGTGCTCAGGGCATCCAAGCGGGAAATCACTCCTTGTAAACACTGCAAGAGTTGTGCTTGGTTGGCCTCCTGGCGTTCTACCCGTACTCCTAAATGGATGAGGAGGTCTCGGGATGAGGGTTCTCCGCTACCGTCAGTCATGGCCAGAGTAAACTGTCACGCTGTAGGCCTATGAGGCTGAAGATAATATGACACTAACCGGTATTGATGCCACTGGTCAAACACGGAGTCTAACGTACCCCCACAAGGAGGTTTGGACTTCGCAGCAGAGAGCACGCAGGTCGCGGTCCTATTAGCCAGTTACCAGTGTAGCATAGAGAGGTCAGACGGTTCCGGGTCACAGCAGTCAGGAATATCAGGTACAAAAGGGTATTTCAAAGGAATAGTCGCCAAGCCGAAGTCACAGTACAGAATGGGTCACACAGAAGAGTAGAATGGTCGCCAAGCCGAGGTCACAACAGGTAATCAGGAATCAGAATACTCAGGAGTATGGAGGAATAGGAAAGCCAGGAACACTGGTGGTGAACCTGTTACTCTGGCACCCTAATGGCGCCAGAGGCAGGTTTAAATAGAATCCAGACTGAATTGATTGGTGGAGAGCGGAGGCGACAGCGGGAACAGAAGCAGCGTCCCGTTGCCTAGCAACAGAACTGAGACCAGGGCGCATGCGCCCGCTATCCGGAAGTCCTGCGGCAGCCGACGGGGAGATCAGACGTCCGTTCCCCGTCTGACAGGGAATCAGCGGGGACGGCGTCTGACACTGGCTACTGATTCCTGTGTCGTTCCTTGTTCCTGCTTCCTGTGTGATTGACTCCCAGTGTACCGACCCGGCTTGTTCACTCTTCTGGATTCCGTTGCCCTCCGTGTACCGACCTGGCTTGTTGACCTTCCTTATTGCCTGTGCTCCTGACCCGGATTGCCTCACGCTCCTTTCTCTATACATTATCTGCCTTCCTGTGTACCGACCCAGCTAGCTGACTATGCTTCTGTTCTGGTGTCCCCGTGTACCGACCCGGTTTGATTGACTCCGAGACCGCTTCCTGATTCTGTCTACATTGCCTGCTTGTGTACCGACCCGGCCTGTCCGACTACTCTCAGCTTGCTCCTACTCTGCTGTACTACATCTTGGGGCAAACCTGAGGACCGCGACCTGCGACTCCCGGCAGCAAAGCCCATCCCGCCTTGCGGCGGTTCTTGGTGAATACCGGGGAATCCGTTACAGCCTTGCAGATGAGTAGAATAGATAGTTGGTACCTGAATGGAGTGTCAGCTTTGCAGACGAGTAGTAGCAGCTACGTGAGGAGAGTGTCAGCTCTGCAGACGAGTAGAAACAAAGTAGCCACGTCTAAGGTATCCAAAGGCAACTGAGGAACAGGCACTGAAGGTTTGCAGGAAGTGCCTTTTTGTATTATGCGCCAGGATTGCCTGGCCAATAGGAGAGCAGCCATAGTCTTCATAAGTTGTGCGCAGACCCGAATCCAAAATGGCGGCGCCCGGACCGCCGGAGGCAGGTAAGTTTGCCGGGGGTCGGGTGAGCTGCCCGATACCCCGGTGGGTGACAACACATTTAAACTTAACCAAGTGGTTGGTCTATTGCAACACTTGTAATAGTAATGCAGGTACTCACAGAGTTATTGGCTGCAGCAGCAATCAGGTAGTACAACAGTCTTATGCAGCTTATGTATACTGAGCAATATCATTATATGCAGGTTTGAAGCTTTTGGTACACTGCACCTACGTGCAGAAACGTTATAGGACAGTTCTCTTACTGATAAGAGCCTCAGGTCACTTGAAGATGTGCCCCTAAGTAGCTACTAACTAAATCTTCTCTTACATAGAGCACAGAAGAAGCTGTATTTTGCTGTAAAGGAGATATGCACTGGTACTTATTGATACAATTAAGTTTCTTTGTAGCAGAAGGCATTTATCTGCTGATCACATCTCATGGTGTTTCCTGTTTCCCAGTATTCATGGGGAGATCAGGTAAAATAGTGCTAAATAAATCTTTATGATAAGACTGCAAATACACTATGTTCTCAGTGCAGTGTCAGACTGGGACATGGAGGGCCTACCGGGGGAATGCAGTGGTAGGGGCCCACCAGATTGGGGTGTGGCCAACTATACGTTTTTAACTGGGTCACAGGAATGTTTGTCACTGATTATATTGTCATTGTTCAATCAGAAATGTATAGCAGAATGGAGGCATGAACGAGAGCCGCAGAGGAGTA